>NW_028259160.1:11775454-12078484 GCF_977971745.1 Zootermopsis nevadensis
TCTTCTTTACCTCTTCCAGATTGGAAATTAGTCCAGCAACCCTCCTATCCATATGCCACTCGAGGCTCTGTTCTCTGAATTAAAGCAGCTGGAGCGTGAAGCTGGCCACTGGCCCCCATTTCATATAAAGTTTAAATATGTATGTAGCTTACCTCATGTCATAATGGTGGACTTTCCCTCGCTTTGCTTTGCTTTTGTTTGCACGACTCTTCATGCTGTTTTTTTCCATCGTCTTGGAATCTTCATTTTGTTGTTACAACTTGACTTGTGTAGTGATAAATCCTGGAAGGCCAAAGAATGAGACAGCGTGGTAATTTATCGGTTCTGTGTTATTGGGTTTCGTTCCTAAGATTGGAATCTGTTCGGCCTGACCTCTGTCAGGAATTTAGGACAATAGCAGTGAGTAATGAAATACGATCCTTGGTACATACCTCTTAAGTCATATTACTTTCATATGGGCACCATAAAACATCACATTATTATCAGAATGCCTCTTGGTTGTTATTGTTAAAAAGCGGGAGAAATTGTTTTTATACAAAAAAAGCTTGCGGTTACCGACTGAGCTACCCTGATTCTAGTATATAAAAGTACATCAGATTATTTAGAATAGTTGCTGAAGTGGTCGAACTCTGGACATCCCGACTGCAGTGCTGAATATTCTCGGCCAGATGGGTGTTTACGGAACTTTGAACAACAGTTGTTCAGGCGTCTTCCGTTTTCTGGTAGGTTTAAGCGTGTAAATGAGAGGATTTGGAATGGGGCAAAGGGACTTTGCACTAAGACGAAAGGTGAGGTAGGGAGGGGAGGGCGGTTGATTGCGCCTGGCTGGGTGTTTTCCATCGCTCCATCCCTCTACTATCCCGCATTGCCATCCTAGAATCCTGTAAGTTATGGCAGCCATTCGTCACACTTAGAACCTATCTCCCTAAGGCTAAAGGCTGCTTTGTCAGTGTCTGCTCCATACAAGTCGTCTTATGTACTACTTGCTATTGAGACCTTACGTACCAACATGCCTACACACAGTACACATAATTATACCTGTGTTTTGAAAGTGTAGGGAATTTAATTTTATTAGGTTGCTGTCTTGGTTTGCGGAACAGCGATTGCTTTCCTAATTGACGACTGATGTTGGATGATGTACACCGGCAACTTTTGGTTTAAGTAGCGGTATTCATTATGTTCTCTCGAAACAAGGACTGATGCTGTCATCTCACTTCTAAACCCTTGTCAGGACAAATTTGAATCCCCCCCCCCGGCCATTTGCTAGTTGAGCACAGGTTGTTCCCTGGCCGAAGTGTAAAATTGACAATTGAATTCCGTTTCGTGCCAAAGTCAAAAGATGTAGCTTCATTTCTCTCGTCCTACACACGTCCATTCTGTGACACAGAAACGCGGTAAGCCTTTAGGTGTTTTCGTCGTAATGTGACATGAAAAACATTTGAGTTAGCAGTGTCATGCATGTAGCCTAAACGCTGACGTGCAGGCGGAGTAGTGAGGCTGCTGTCTTCAGATCCATATTCAGCTCTTTGTAGTTTTGTGTCATTAGTCCTGACACACTGTCCTTTCCCCTGCCCTTGCCTGCCACTCTGACCACCACCGCTGGACACCGCCATGACTGCATTTCACCACAGAGTAATTTCAATTTTCAGAGGATTATTTGGACACAGGCGTTTAAATCGGTGTCTCTTGTACTGTAAATGTAAGCTACAAGTTGAAGGCCTGTTCTGTGGGTGAGCAGTACCAGAAGCACATTTCCAGCGCTTTGTTTTTATTTTAAAAAGTAGCAGTGCTCTTACTTTTAATGCGAATTTCGACAAATGCTTGCATTTCATTTCAAATCAATTTTTATTGTCTGAAATCTTATCACACGCCTCACTGTCCGATGATTTGATATGTATCGTTAAATTTTGCTGAAAAAATATTATTTCTAAACACATCTTCACGTAGACTCAAACCCAAGACACTTTTCGGGTTTTTAACCTTCGTTCCTCCATTCTCCCCGCGGAAATAAACAATTACGCTCGTGGTTCCGTCATATTATCGTGCGAATATACCAAGCGGGACCCTAACCTATCACATATTATCGGAATTAGGTTTAATCTTGATTTACATGAAATTTCGGAAGTTTACTTCTCTCATATACTTATCGTGATCGTAAAATCCTAGTGTTCGTTACTGCACTAATATTATAAAATTCACAATACAGAATCTGCCAGCGTAATCAAAACCAATCACTTTAATATTGGACTCGAAGAAACACCCAAAACCAGTGTATAAGAAATAAATCTCAGTGATCGGACGGTGGACGTCATAATAGTGATATAATTAATCAACGTCGTCACAATCTTTATACAGTAACCAGGACAGTTCTGTATTATATCTTATGAATGTCAGTAAAGTCGTGCCAAACAAATATTAAATGTAGAAAACTGCTGACGTAAAGCAGCTTAGATTATTTCAGGGGAACATTGTATACAATATTTACAACAGTGACATTACATCTTTTATATAAAGCAAATAAAAATACCGAATTAACTGAAGTTATGTTAGAAAAATGGAAAATTAGAGATTACCAAAATAGATTACAGTTCAATTATACTTTATTACAGAACGTGAAACAACATAATATGAGAGCGAACTCGGTATGGCGATACTATGTATTATATAGCTCATACAGACAGATCACACTCAAAGCCTCAAACTCTGAAGAAACATTTAAGAAATTAGAGCATGTAATCCGTGCTTTTCTTTTACGCTATGCCATGAATATAACATAATATAAATTGCCCTGGTATAAATTATGAAGTGAAAGGGATTACAAAATTACATAATTATTAATTATTATTTCTTGCTAGCCTGCGTTATATATTGATCATTTTAAGTAAAGTGGGCGTCGTAAGTTCTTAATAGAACTTCCTGTTTAGTTACAAACTAATCTCCTAATGTGTTTTCATCAGTTTACATCCCCCATAACACGAATTCGCTGGAGTTGCAGCTAAGTCATTAATTTGACGGTAGAGTGAAGATTCGATGTCTTAGAATATGCTTCTCAGCGTTACACACAATGGAAGTGCAGTGTGTGACACGAAAGACAAAAGAGTTTAACATTTCTAGAAATCTTATGCTGAAGTTTAAATCAAATCTCTTCCCGCAACGTGTGAATTTATTGAACTGTACATATTTGACCTTGGGCACATCCCACACTACGTATTTAAAACCTAAAAAGTAACTAACTGCATGGATCAGAATACTTCTTGAGCAAATTATGGTCGTCCAGCTGGTCAAGAAATGTCGTGCCTTTTATGGCAACCGAAGATTAATTACCTT
The DNA here is from genome assembly GCF_977971745.1 of Zootermopsis nevadensis. NCBI lineage: Eukaryota > Metazoa > Arthropoda > Insecta > Blattodea > Termopsidae > Zootermopsis > Zootermopsis nevadensis. The sequence goes on from NW_028259160.1 coordinate 11,778,782, forward strand.
GCTCACACTGTAACTTGACTTTCTATGTGTTAAGAAGATGGCTGTCTTCTGGATTGTATGCGCCGTGTTGTCTGGTAAAAGTTTACCAACATTTCAGAGGTCCATCCATCATCAGGACGATCGCCCTGATGATGGCGGAAGAGGAAATTACTGGGGAATGGAGAAAATGAGGACCAATGAGGGACAATATTTGTACTGTTCACTCAGCAATACTTGGATGATTAAATCAAGGGAGTAATATGAGCGGCATACTCGTGTTTAACTTACGTGGAAGAAACAAGATATACGAATAAACATTGGGTCGGTAAATGTCGAGTAAAGACATCTCTTTGTGTGATGATTATACTGAAATTTATAAATAATATCCAGTAGAGTATTGGTTAAGAACGAGGTGCGAGGTACAGGATCCATAGAAAGCAGTGAATTTGTTGACCGACTGAGCTGTTATCAGTTTCTTAAGGAAAAAACTGCAAAATGCAACTAAAGCAGCATCTGAAATAATTAACTTTATTTGTAACTGATATTTGGGCGAGCGAAAAATTAAAGACCTATTTGGTCATGTCGTTGCAGTGCACGTTTCAACTCGTCTCGCCTTTTTCCAGTTATCTAAATCAATGCTCTTGTTATGAGCCCTAGATGTAAAGTTTGTAAGTCGAAGGTTTACTGCACAAACCCGTGGAATTCCTCAGGTGTTAAAGGTAGCGTTAGTGCTTTCTGTACAAACCTGTTTACCATAGCTGCGAAATGAGATATTTTCCGCACGGATTATTTGTATGTGGCCTAAGTTCTCTACCAAAAAACTTCACACGAGAAACTTTGAAGCACGTAAGATGATATAACACGGTGCTACTTAACTGCGTACCGCACATAAACAACACAAGATAAAGCAGAATAAATTATCACACCTTCGTATATGAAAAACTCTGAAATAATTCTGCTAGCTCATTGAGCCATGATAACTCAACCAACAACGTGACTGGTTACGAACTGGAAGGCCGTGGTTCGATTACTGGAACGAGTGAGATTTCTAATCGCTACCGCGTTTAAGCCTAGTTTGGGGTTCACCCAATCTCTTAGTGGGTATGTGAGTAAAACAGCCAGAACATAAAGCTAACCACTCACCTTCATACCAAGGCTTAAAATTGAGCTTTACCACAAGCTTTAATACTTAAAAAGAAGGCAGCTATAAACCTACCCTCTTTTTTCAGTCCTTGGACTTATACTTGTAATAGTCCCTCTTAATATATTAAGGTATATTTTGCTGACAGTTACTTATAGGTTGTGTTTTTTTACACTTCAGTGCTGAATTTTTGAATTTTTAGTAGGATAGTCCATACTAGCCTTTAGTAACAGTTAACATATTAAAATATTCAAATCAAAACTTCAAACTTAACTCTGATATTTTCGTACTAGTATTGAATAAACCTGAAAATATCGTGTAATATAATTAATTGCTTTGTGTCTCTAATTACTTTTATTACGTGCATGTTGGGTTCAACTGGCTTGCCTAAGGGCCAGTGGCTATTCTTCGAGAACACGGTAATGAACCTTTGTGCAGAGATCCTGCAGCACATAGTTAATTATTTACGTGGTTTTCATGATGATGGTTATAATTAAATCAAAATAACAGTGCTAATTAAAGTTATCTTACAGTGTAAGGGGGAGATGAACTATAAATAAAAAGATAATACTGATCTACGCAATTCAGATTCAACGTGCATTCAGTCACTTCATGGCGGATGATGAGACCTGAAGTTCCCAGGTTTGTGTGAGCGTTTTCATTTTGTATAAAATTAATTATGCTTAGGCACTGAAAAATACTTAGGCGTAGGTTGGGAGGGGAGTCAAATGGATTTTAGGTTATAACGTTTAGGATGTGGATTGGATTTTTCTGACTCAGAATAGGGACTGGTGGTGGACTTACGTGAACATAGTGACCATGCCCTATTAAACATTATTAATATAACAGAAATCTAAACACTTTTGTCACAAAATACACCACAGTGTGTTTCTAACAATTACCCCCGAGCTATGGCAAAAATTAACGACGCATTTTAGTCGGTTTCATATTAGTTCTTGTTCATCGGACAAAGGGAAAGTTAACAGTTTTAGCTAAATCAAGCTCCTGGCCCAAAATGTTATATAATTCATAACAATATTTCAAATATTAAGTCAAAACTGTCACATCAATTGAAATTTTGTCGAGTTGCGATAGAAAGTTCTTTCTATCAGTCGGTTTGTAGAGAATTTTGATGGTGACAGAATTATTGAAGAAACGACTGCCTCGTGTTACCTTGGAGACCTACAAAAAGCACTCGAGACGCTCAGCGACCCTCAGCCCCACTGTATGTATGCATGTATGTTGGAAGGAGTCGGTATAAACATGTTCTGCATCAGCAACAACCATAAGTTACAGAAAGTGTGACCGGATTTCTGTTTTCCATTTCGTGCAGAAAATTTAGTCTCGGTATTAGCGAGAAAGAGACGAGAACTAAATGAAAGTGTGTTATTGCATTTTCCATTGTCTCTCAGTGGGATAAAATTGGCCTAATGCTGCAGCCTTGCAAATGCTTCATAGTTCGTCAGTTTTAGGTTTGTATGAATAAGATATATTAGAAAGGATTCCAGTCTTCAGGAACTCAAGTATCTTTGTAAATTTTAGACACGAAGTTCGTGTTAATATTGTGCAACTCTTGGCTTTTCACAGAACGTTGATTAATTTGCTAATGGCATAGTTTGATTTTCAATCCTATTACTCCCTTCGAGATCCATTTTTGAGGTGTTAAGGAAAAATAAGGATTGGAATGTATAGTTTTAAGAGTTAATGTATGATGTCTGTGTTTAACATAAAATAACATTTGTACTCGAAACTTGGTAATAACTAACTAACTAGATGGCTTACCGAAACCGAAGGTCCATCACCAAATAAACCAAATAGGTGAATAGAGGTTACAACCTTATATCTACCATCTATAAATGCAATTTAATATTATCACCCCACTGTTTATAGGCCTATTTGAAAGACATTTTGGAAATCTTAAGCAGTGAAATGAAATCCCATTCTTATTGGTAATGTTAGCCCTTAGAGATGGAGGTTCTACGTCGACGTTTTAGATATACTTGCTGCCCACAGTATCAGGGTGATTATGGAGGCAGCATGAACCTCTGAAACGTCGGTAAACTTCTACCGGACTGCTAGGCGCAACAATCCGGAAGACAGCCAGCTTCACATTCGTCGCCGTGAGGAACTGAAATCTCACCCAGAAATCAATGCGAAAGCGCCAGACTTAACCGTACTGTAGAGCTGGCAGTAAGAAGGATTACAGACGTATTCTGTAATGCACTGTAGACAAGCGAGATTAGCTTCGCTGTTTTGAATCGAAGTTCATAGCGACACATTCCCCACCACCTTTTATACTGAGTGTAATTGAAAGTCCAGGAATACTGGATCAGTCAAGGAAATTTTAGTTAGCGTCTGATAAAACCTGATATCCCTCTGACATTAAGAGGGCGTGACATTTCAGCCTTTGCCCAAATGCACCCACCTTCATCTCATTCCCTCTGTTAGTTGAACTAAACTTTCACGAAGTTCGTTGAAGTTCTTGCCTTAGTCTATCTCCATAATAATTTAAATTTTACGTAACAGCCCTGGCGTAAGGTTTACTGCGTCTTAATGATTTCCTAGCTCGAATATTAAATGACGAAGTTACTTCAGTTCTGTTGTCGCATATGTAATGCTCCATTGTTTATTCCCTTCGGTTTGAATTTCCAAACACCTTTCCAATTATCTCATTTATGAAAACGGCGCAAGTAGCCGTGTCTATTCTTTATTTTAATTAATGATTAATGTAGAACTGAAAATCAAATTTAGCTGAGACAGAAAATATGGTTGCTTAAACTGCGTAATATTCAGTCTTCAAAATTCTGAAGTACTCTTCTTAACCTTTCGAAGAACAAAGTGTATCTAAATATTATTTGAAAATTTACATCCTGCCTTAGAAACTGTTAAAATTAGTATAAATGGGAAGATACTAGAACAAGTAAATCACTGAAGTATTCGGATGCATGGTGGAAGATAGGCATGGATCTGAAAGGAAGTGTTTAAAAATACAACATTTTAAAGGAAATCATTGTACGAGGTCAAAGATACAGCTGAGTACACACTGAAATAAACCACAAAGAGTCAAAATTACAAATATCAATTGAATAATGCTGTTACTATACTCAATGGACAGAAGGTAGGGTTATTGAATGCTAAAGCATCTGGTACGTAGTCATCACAGCGCTTTAAAGGCTTAAGCAAGAAGTTTTGGCATCGACACATGTTAATCATAAGTTCGTGTACTGCATTACGTGACAGTAGTCTACGATTACATTATTTTTCAACATGCCCAGTAAGATAATCCATGATCAAAATAGAATAAAAATGTTGCCAGTTGCATTGTAAATTTCTTAAACAGTTTAATAACGATCAGCGTTCAAAAAGGACTCGACTGCTGTTTGCTGAGTTGTGAAAATCATTTTAACGGTTCGTTAAGAACATATCCTTTAGAATTCAAGCTAATGAGAACATGACATATTATGACGCACGTGAAAAGAATGCAGAACGTTCTTTAGTCAGTTGTTCTGTGAAGAAATGTGAACGTCTTTCTGAAACATCTCGTTGGAGTTTTGTGTCAGTAATGACTCACAGTTGTTCTAACACCTTTGCTGTTTGTCGCTTAAGAACCACACCGCATCGTTAGAAACATTTCCTGGTTTCACGGAATTGCTTCTGGAATCGATTTTCGGTTCGTTTCACAAGAAAAGTCTGAGAGAAAGTGTCTTTACTGTTATTTTTCACTTCAGCTGCTTTTAGGGTGAAAGGACGTACTACTCGTTAACGGTTGGGGGGGGGGGGGGGTAAAACAGAAGGACCTTCCGAAATCTGCAGCGTGTATAGAGGAATTTGTGTCAGATGGTGAGACGATCCGAGCATTTCGTTCTAATACACAATCCATTAACAGTTCTTTACGATCGGTGGTGTTTATAATTGGTATTAAAATAATCGGAGAATATGGTTCCACTAAAAGATTGTTAGCGAGAAAATTTGAAGGGATGGGATTTGAATAGAACTGGCTCAGAATCCATTTAGGTTGTGGTTTCGTATTAACGGTGTTGAACCTTAATCAACTAAGGAAGAATTATTTATGGAAACTTAAATTTCCACCAAAAATCAAAAAGGAATGTTAATTATTTATTTGTTTGTGATTATATATCAAATCTAAAAGTTCGTGACGATGGTAAGTCATTTGAATATGAATTTCCTTGGATATTTTCCATCGTCTATGGAAATAATAAAATAGAACACGACGTTTCGGAGATGGGGCTAGATAGAGCTAATCCCTATCTCCGGAGATAGGGATTAGCTCTATTAGGCCCAACTGAGTAGGTATCTGAAGACGGAGATAGAGCCCCATCTCCGAAACGTCGTGTTTTATTTTATTATTTCCTAGACGATGGAAAATATCCAAGGAAATTTTTATTGTGATTATAAATTAGTACTTTTTCATACTATGTTATGATGAATTTTTAATGATATCTTAACATTGCCACAAGCCGGATAGAATGAATTCTAGAATTCGTGGGCAGTACTTTTTCACGCTGCCTCAAAATATCGAGTCGCCATTGTCGTTGCTGGAAACTGGAGCAAATGGAGGATGACGATATAGGTACACAGTGGGGAGTCATAACGACGTATCGGCACATTGGCTGGCTTCTTAACTCTACTCAGTTCTACCTTGGTGAAAATTCTCTTACAGTCTACCTAAAAATGTAGGAAGTTGTAAAAATAAAAATAAAAATAGATATACGCCCCGCGGGTCCCTGATGTGAAATGAAACTTAAACTGCGGAAAGGAGGATTCTTTCTAAAAGACGAGGGGTGGTGAAGCTATCTCTGTAACATACAATTGTGTCTGTGTCAAAACGTGACCCAGGTACGAAATGAGATGAAAGAAAACGGGAACAAGTAGAGTGGAAAAGAAACAATAAACCTATAGGTTATACAGAATAATCGAAAAGCCACAAAAACCAAATTAAAATATTGTATTTATATACGGATGCTATTCAATACATTTCCTTTGGATCAACAAACACACAATATCGTTGTGAATATACAGCAGCCCACGCAGATCGCGTCATGTTGTAACCTTCACGCGCCAGTCCGTCAGTTGTCTTCCAACAAAGAGGAAACTTTTGAAACATATAATTGTGTAGAAAATAACACTGCTTTCATAAGAAACGACACCTGATTAAATTATTGATTCTGTTATAACAGAGAAAAGACAGATGGTTATCAGATTAATACTGGTACTAATAACAAGAAGATGATAAAATAAAGAATATGAGGAATTAAGAAAAGAAAGCTTCACGGGAAAAGTCATGTGAAATGAACGCCCGTCCCTGCATCAGCGGAGTAAGGTCTAAGGATTTATGTAAATCGAAGGTTCCAAATATGTTAATCCCTCGGCAGTAAATTATTTGTCACAGCAATTCCGTACCTGGGTCGTTCGACCCGTTCCCTACTCCCTAGCACGTAGCGCCGATTTGACAACGTTCGACAATTGGTTCCTGCCGTTTGTAAGAAGGTGAACGAGCTGGTTCACGAGTGCTGAAGCACGTTTACAAAGATTACCACTGAAATACTGAGGAAGCAGCAAACGACCGGGTGTCAAACAGAACTTGAGTTCACGTAAATGACGATGGGAACAGTATTTTCCGAGGTGGTTTCCGGGTTTCTTCCACTTCGAATTATCCATAAAAATTTATGAAATTAAAACATTTTAATTTTAATTTTTAGCATACGCTCCTTTCTTAAGGAAATAAAGTATATACGATCACAAGGACGCTTATTTAAAATTAGTTCGTACCTGACAGAAAACGACGTGTGTCTGTTGCAAAAATTAACTGGGTACAGCCAAAGTAATTATGAGAAATTGATTATTGCTTAGTATGAGAATCATAAAAGTACATGAATACACTTGTTGGCAGAGTCCATAGTTACTAAGTTTCAAAGGGTTAATGTAACGTAAGATTTATGGCTTGTGTTACCCCCATGTGAAAAATAAAAGAAATAATCCGGCAAATATCAGTTTATACACCGAGTAGCTAGTAAGTCCATTGAAACCCGCACTAACTGGCAGTCGCGACCTTCATATTTTGCGTTAATATTTTGCGCTTCGTGCAAGTGACATTCGAGTGAGGGGGGAGCGTGTGATCTGCGAGTCCCGACGCGTTAGCACTCACAGAAACCGAAAATTCCCTGAAGTCCATTACCCAACCTGATGCGTGTCTGTGCGTGGTTTTTGGATGCTTAAAACCGCGGTTTTGTCGACTGTTCTGATTTTCGCTACATCTTTCAAGCAGTATCAGGTGACGGAAAGTAATTTTACACGTTTACGTTCCTTCTGAGACATTTATCTCTGGAGTTTCGCAGACAGACCGAACGTAGTCCACTAAATGGTTAGCACTCCTGCTTCGTATTCTGGAGGTCCCGGGTTCAGATTTCGATTCGGAGACCGGTTAGTCAGACTTTGGTTTCTCGTGGTTTTCTTCGGTCCCTCCAAGCAAATTAGGTGTAAGAATCTTAAATTGGGCCACAGCTACTTTATTTCGTTCATTATTTATTGATCATAATTTCGAAACCACTGGCTTCAAAATTGACTTCCTGACCGAAACACAAAAAGTCTCTGTAGATGGCTGTCTTCTGGGTTGTAGCGCCGTAGAGTCTGGAGGATGTTTACCGACGTTTCAGAGGCGAAGCTCCATGCAGGATGGAAGCAGTAATTACATGTCGCAACAACTCTGAGATCTTCATACTCGCCGCCTTGAGAACTTGAATATCACAATCTTAGCCTGCAGGTTTAATCGTGGATCTGTGTTCTGTCGTACAGCGACCTCACTGCAAGAAAGACAGAACAAAAACAATTGTTTTATACCACATGCTTACTCTTAACAGAATGAACAATGTAAATTCTGTAGTTGTTACATTTCATTATCAAATATGGCTAGCGACTTTAGTGATATTTTGGTGTTCATTTCATTTAACTGTCACGGGCAATGAAAGCATTCTGCCAGCTATATTTTGAGGGGTTTCTAAGTTAAATAGACGTTGCGGTGATGCTGGACTATAAATCAAACGCTGCTACAATAGTGGCCACTCCACTAACATTCCGCAGAGGACTGTGTGTGAAGGGATGGAAATGAGCAGACCTCCATGTGTATTTCGACCAATAAAGTAACCACAGAGGAAATAGATTTCTGTTTTATTCATTCGTGAAAAAGTGGCACATGTCTGATATAATAATGGGTTTATTGCTTTCGAATCTGAAGAAGAGTCTAACATTTTTTAGAGGATTCTGTTGTGAAACTTCGGAGACATATCCGCGATTGAAATTGTGAGTTCAGAATGAATGTATGGTTCCTTTATACACATACGGCTGTACATTATTCATGAATCGTTAGGGCGAAACCAGTAAAGTGACTACCTCCCTTCTGAATAGCCAGTCTTCGATTCTTGCAGCATGCAGGGGGGTTTCCTTCCCGCCAGTCAGCCTTTCATGATATAAATATCGGTGCATGTTTGCTCGGGAGCAAAGTTTCCGAAGCCTGAAGCTGGCCACCTATGCTTGACGGGAAATTGATTGAGTACGTCAGTGATTAATATGTTGAGTGATTCGATTCTTCGTTGTATTTTCACTAATAGTTAGGACCACCTGTTCAACACTAGTGTCTTTATACGACTGATACATGGAGCTTAAGGATTGAAATGGACTTATCTGCCTTAGGATAGGGCTCCTGTAAACACGGTGATAAACCTTTAGGATGTGTGGAATTCTTAAAAATTGCTTTAGAGTAATTTCTTAACTTGCTGAGCGTACTTTCAGCTTCTGAAGGACTATGTTTCATTGAGTTGATTGGTTCATTATTTACTTAGATAATCAACAAATGAGACAAGATTCTAAAGCACTGAAAGACTGTGAATCAAAAAAATCATAATTTGAAAATAATACCTAAAGAAAAAAGAACTAAAACCCCTAAATTCCACAGCATGATGCTTTGCTCAGGGAATGCCACCCCCTCTACCCTTCCCCTAAACTCATTTACTTGATAGGTTGTAATGTTGGCACTATAATAAACCACTGTTGCAGTACATCTTTTTTTTTTGCAGTATTTCTACTGTGAGTAGGGGGTAACTGTGACAAGTGGGGGAGATACCCCTATGTGACTCTGTACATACTGCCACTCAAGTATTACAGTACATTCTACAACACAGCTAGCAACTAAACAACAGTGCCTCCTATTCCATCGTATGTGCACATAAATGAAGTGCGTATATATGTATTTATATATACTCGTATATGTGTACGCACTAACATTATTTTCACCCTTCCCCGTGACACAGTGATCGAATATAGTATGAGAGTTGTAACCACCGCTAACCTATTATATTGTGATTGGCTTTAACCGCGACAATAGGAAATGTTATGTTCGGGGACAGAAGAGTCTAAAGTATTAGGGGTGGGGACTGAGGATTAGTTTCCGCTACACGAAGTGAACAGCAATTATCCTGGAAATAGCCAGTGGACCAGCGGACCAGTGGACCAGTCACGTCATTGGAACGAAAACTGTATGGAAAATCTGACTTTTCTGCCCATTACATTGCTGAAAGCGGAATGCTCATTTGATACAGCCGATTAACATATTAATTGTATCGTTAATTAGTAGAATGCAATATCCACTGACTGATGGGTTAAGTTTTGTAAACCATTATTAAGTTCGTATTCACTGTAACTTGTACTTTATTTATGACGTTTTGAAAACCAATTAATGCAAGCGTGGGCAGAGTGCGACCTGTGAAAATAATAGATCTGACCCAATGCCATTTCGAATATTATTAATGCAGTCCTTGCCAATATTTACTTTGTTTCAATGTGATAACGTCACAGTGAAATAAAATGGGGTCTAAACAGTCCGTCCACTGGCACCAATATTCAGTCTGTGGCAGATATCACTGGAAATTTGTTCGAGGATACGATAGGTGGTACATATAGCACGCATCGGAGATCAGAATCCACACAGAACCGCAGTATAAAAACTTCTACAGGCCACTCGGGAGATATAATTGTATGTAGGAGGCTAATTTTAAAATAGATCTTGAATAGGGTGTTACGTTGGAATAGAGTTCGGTGACGTGTTGTTGTGAACGTTTCCTGTTGAATCTTCGTGTTCGGGAATTTTTTGGGTGGACAAGCAGCCTTTTTTCCCCTCAAGGTTTGTGCTTCATTCCTGTGTAGCTTCTCGCAGTTTGTAAGGTACCATAATAAGACTGGAAAGTTGTAATCCGTACCAGAATAAACCCATTCCTTCCTTCTAAATTGTTAGTTGTTAGTAGAAACGTCAGTTATCGTACTTAGACCACTTTAGTTCCTACATATGCAACTCATTTCATCTTACTGTTTTATGTATGTAATTAAATCAATGCCGATGGAACATAGCTGCAAGGGGTGTTAGTTCTGTAGTGGCGCGCTGGACTCCTACGCGGGGGAACTGTCGAATTCTGGTCAAGTCGAAATATTTCTATCTTTCATTCAGTCGCCATGTTGTTATTTTTATATTATACATAGAATTGATGTTCTAAACTTTTGTATTTTCCGAAAATCTATAACCATACATCACTCTATGTCCCTGCTTCAAGTGGCGTTAATGTCGATCCCACCTCACAAGTTTTGTATTGTCGAATTAAGGAAATTCAAAATATCTATTTCATTGTTATCCCCAGTGCCATAACATCCATACAAAGATTCATCCAAATCTGTACACCGGTTCTCGAGCTGTATAATTTGGACCGAGAGACAGACATGAACAGCCCTATTTGCTTTAATTTTACGCACATCGTACAAAGAACGTACAATAGCAGATTAATATATTTTCACATATAAACCAAAATTGTTATTGTTTTGCATTGTTCAGTAATTATGATGTGCTAATCATAACAAGTTAAAAATCACACAAAGAATTCCTTTGTTAAGGTAATCTGCGTGAGTTCAATGAACGTGTATTCCGGGTTAGAGCATGTACTGATGAAATCTGTGTTCTCGCATGAATGAAGAAGCTGGTATGAAATCTGAGCAGCACTTATAAAGGAGAACCAGTTTTGAATTTCGCGTATTATCATCTGATCAAACACAGGCTTGCTGAGTTTTGCTACATGCATACTCCCTTATAATACAGGCACAAATGGCTGCTTCTGATAGCAGCGACAACACACATTCCTTTTTACGACAATCCGCTTCGAAGGCTTGTGATCTCAGTTTCAGTAAGTAACATTTCTTAGTTCCCTCTAGTCTCTTTTTACAAGGGATTTCGCTCAGTGTGTAATGTGCAGTTTGCTTAATTTGTCGATTCAAGGAAGATCCTGGGAAATTGTTATTATAACAAGTTAGAAATAGCAGGTAAGAAAGGAACGTAATATAGGAGGATGAGGAGGTGGGTGGAATTATAACAACTAGGTAAACTCTGTAGCAATTAACGTAAGCACTGTGGAAAGTAATAGCACGCAAAAAGCATTGAAGTAATATACTCATTTTAAAGGAAACAGGTAGCTGCATACTTTCTCCAAAATTGGAAATCCCTTGACTTTAAGGAAAGGGAAGCTTTGAGATATGCGTTCAGTGGTGTACAGATGGTTAACTTAGTCCTAATTAGGAACATGAGTTCACGTGTATGAAGAGAAACCAATGACGTAATAACTAAATAATTAGCGGGTTTCAATTACAAATTTTGTGGTACGGAAGCCTGGGTGAATACAAAATCGGCATAACTAACAGGAAGATTGAAATGGGACAATATTTCGTAAACCATGTTGTACACTGTGAGTAAAGAGTCGAAAAGTCACACGAAACAGTGTTGATACGTTTTTATTTATATGAAAAATTACAATCGCATAATTTTATTTTTATCAGGTGACCTTAGTTCGTGCGTCACATGTACGATAAGGACGAAACTTCAAAATGTTCTTTCACTTGCGTGGTTTACAGTTAACTGGTCAGACTTTCATTTAACACGCGACAAAATATTATTGCTCGTTTTATTGCTAGGTAATAATATTATTAAAAAACTTCAAAACATGTTTTGAATACAGGTATTCGTAATTAGTTTCTTGTAATATCGCTTTTTTTTCCAGTTACCTCTTCATGTGTCATTAATTTGATGGGACTTTTCCCTTTTTTATGCAAGTAAACGTCTAAGTCTCTACCTACAAAGTTATTTTTAGAATAGTATGCATATTTTTATTTCTCCAATGTCCATACCATAGAGTAATTGAAAGCAGCCATGCGAGTTTCTTCCTGTTCTCTCACAATCAAATGCATGTCTCTGATGGAGGACGAGAGGCCATAAAATTTTTATGTCAACTGGAATCTGTACAACGTTCTTACGCCACACTCGTCATGCTCCTGCTTCTGTATCCTATTTCCAAAGCTACATATTTTTTATCTTTCCCAGACAGCTTGAAGCAGAAAGTCGGACAGCTAAAATCCCGGTCTGTTTGGATTTCGAATACGGGTGACTCTCGTTATACGCGCTTTCGCTGTTTTCAGTAGCATGAGGAGCACCACCGCGGCCACGGTAGAAGCTGTCGCGTATTTTCACTGATTAGCCCCACTATTTTCTCTCCGGCTAATGCAAATTAAAACCTCTAAATGGTGCATCAGTCAGGAAGTCCATCGGAAAGTTATACGTTTCTCATTTTGCGCTTTCCCGATATCCGCAGTTGTTTACTTATTTCTAAATGCATGTGCCTGCATATTATGTGATTTTATCCAGTATCCTGTCACTTTGTCTTCCTTCGGTCCAACATTTAAATGTAATTCATCCTATACCCATAAACTGAAACGCAAATCCATGTCAAATCGCCACTGAATCATATCCGAATACACGAGAAATAGCAACACTGGGGACTTGTTACGAAATGGCGTGTGTGGATATAATGACTCGGTATATACGCCAGAGATCTCTTATGTACATAAACACTAGTAAATCATATCAGAGATACACATGTGTAAAATGACTTTATTCTACAGTCAGTCAGAACATGTGAGTAAGTCAGATCGAAAACCCCATACATTTGAGCCTTTATAACCCCAGTAGTCATTGGAGGTACTGGCACATGGTTGCAAAGACGCATCATAAAAGAGTGGACGTATGTAGTAGAACAGTGACATATGGATTATGTATTATTGATCTTGATCGAGTATTGCAGATGAATGTTATAACGTAGATATAAGTAATCGCATAACAGAGGTTGTACTGGGTAGTTATAACTTTTATTAACTTGTATCTTCTCAGACCATCTTTAGTTTCTTTTAACAATTTTCATGTTTGTTAATATTGTAGACATTAATTAGACCCACGTTTTACATCACGGTTTGTAAAACGAACCCTATCTTAGGAATTTGTTATCGAGTTGAGTTTCATGTATCATTAGATTTATAACTTCAAAAATTAATAGAAATGAAATTAGCCACAAGTTTTTAGTGCACGCTGCCAATACGAAATACTGACAAATTCCGTGAAGCAATTTCGGATACGAGTCATACGGGACGTTAAAACGTACAAGACACGATCTTATCAGTATGAGTTTATTTTAAGCACTTCTTGTAAAGCACGCATATAAATCAATTGTTATTTTCTTTTAATATAATGAGAAACGATCTTCTGGTACACACAGTTAAAGAAATTGTATTGTTTCGCCATATTTGTTCAGTAAAAATTTACATCCTTTTTCCTACCTTGCCACCTGTATACATCCTTCGTCTCTTCACATATTGGCTTTTCACGTAGGTCTACTAGTAGGACCCTTCATACGGGAAGATGACTGTCTTCTGGGATGTCGTAGTCTGGTCCAAATAGACAGACGTTTCAAGGTGCTTACTACCTCCTGACTACACGGCGCAATATCAGAGAAGACAGCCATTTTCATACTCGTCACAGTGAGGATGTGAAATCTCATCTTTTCGTCCATATCATCGTCTTGTATTTCACAAGAACTTCATACTCTTTGTGTTTATGCACTTGTATTCTGCGGAGGGCCCGGCCTTAAAAGTTGTAATTTGTATCGCTACTGTCATAACACGTCCATGTTTCTTCTACGTGTTTAGCTAATGTTGTGTATGATATAAAATATACGCAGCGAATAACTGGTTACCAAATCAATAACTATGATTTTTACCGTAGCTTTGGCTGTTATATTAAATAAGAGTGCACTATTTTGACGTGCTAACCAATACATAATACAACTCTACTTCCACCAGTCAGTCAGAGGCTGCGGGTAAGTTTCACTCCATTATTACTTCCAACTTTCCCATCTGTTTCCGGCCATTTGGATGTGGTTTAATGAGTGTTACAAGGGATCGCAGGTTCATAACCAATGCAGAGCATGCTGTTTTGGTTTTCGTACTGATATGTGGTCTCTCGGATCAAGGTAGGAGCGGTGATAGATGATATTCCAAAACAGGGCATGGAGGAGAATATTTGAACTTAAGAGGGATAAAGCGACGTGAGGTTGGAGGAAACTGGAAAAGTAGAATATCCATATTTTTTGGTCTCTTCACAATGTATTATTAGAATACCCAAAATTATGGAGATAGAGTTGGGTTGGGCATGTAGCACGCACGGTGAGTTGAAAATGCGTGCTGAATTTTAGATCGACAGTGCAAGGGTAAGACACTGCTCGGAAAACCTAAGTCTAGATGGGAGGTTTATATTAAAATGGATTTGAAGGAATTAAAAGTAGGAGGGTGTTGATTGGACTCATGTGGCTCAATATTTGGACCGGTCGCGGGCTGTTGGAATATACTGAACCTTTATGTTCCAGTAGAGGCTTCGAATTTCTTGCCAATCTGAGCGATGTATCAGGATTTCAGGAATAACTTTGTTCCGTGTAGCTTTTCTGTCAAACTGTGTCAGCCACTCTGCGTGAGACTTCTTTTATCACCTCCTGGTTTATCCCCTTTCTCCCACTTAGGCCCCTAGGAACAACCGACTTGTCAGATGTATAACACAGTTCTGGCTCTGCATACAGACATCCTCGTTTCTGCAAACCGTTGTTCCCCGGGGCTGTTTTGGCAGGTATTGGCCACAACGATCCGTTATCCGCTGCACAAATATTTGACTTGTGCTCCTCATCCTTGTTACTACTTTCCTCTTCCATCATCATATTCCACTAGAGTTTTTTATTCATGTGTTTTACGCTTACAGGGCCGGAATGCATCTACCAGGGCAACAAATATCATTTAACGAATGTCGGATTGAGTAAGACAAGTGGCTAGCCCACGAATCGATGTAAATGAATACGAATGGATATGACGTGTCTGATGTACAAAGTAAAAGTGGAACTGTAAAATAAACTTCAACGGATTTTAATTACGCCCATTTACAATAACTAATACTCAACGTTTTATCTTCCAGAAAAATAAAACTGTAATTGTTGAACTGTTAAACCCGCAAGTTTTATGATATTAAAGTAAATTAACTGCAATTTCAAAGAAAAAGTTTTTTAATGTTAGTCTCACGTTTTGTAACGACTGTAAATATCTGCTTAACTTCATGGTACCAGTATAGTATCTTGTTTTAAATTTCTTAACTATTTAGATGAAGAAATTTCTTGCTATTGTAATGAATTCCTAATGCGTAATTAATTCTGACATCTTGATTGACAGCTCGACGCTCTCAACGGCAGCGATTATAAAGAAGGTCGTCTTCTGGGTTCTTGCAACTCGGAGTCTGGAGTTTACCGACGTTTCTGAGGTCCTTATTGCCTCAATCATGAGGATGATCAGTCATTGTCCTGCTGACGGAGGCAACAAGCAGCTCTGAAACGTCGGTAAACTACCAAACTACACAGCGCAACAACCCAGAAGACGGTCATTTTCGTACTCGTTGCCATGTGAACCTGAAATCTCACCTACTTTTGTTTGTCTCTAAGACACAGCCTGTACCTCACAGGGAACATGTTACAATGACGTGTTGCTTTCCATATTTCTAACTCTCGTGAAATTAAAACTCATTCTGCTAGTAGCTGAAGAATGGAAGGCATAACGGCCACTAATTAACTGTCTTGGTAATTGCTGCTACAACTTGGGCGAACTGAATTTAAAAATTATTTTCTCTTCTTCGCATTCACCTTGCAGGTTTTATTTTTGTTGTTCCTTCATTACATCGCGAACTGTTGCCTACCTGCCTGCAAAAGGTAGCGGTTTCTTTCTGAAGTTCTTCGCAGTTCCCGTTTACCTTTTTCTCTTTACCTGAAATTTGTGATAACGAGGTTTATTTTCTGCATAATTTCTAGGCCGATAACGAATTTAAAACTTCCCCCAGTCAGAGGCGGAAGCAGTTGCTACACGGAGGAGATACCTTTCGAAACCCAGAGTTATGCAACTGGTCAAAGAATTTCCCGCTCTTTGTGTACCTCGAAGGTTCCTCTCTGTTTTCACAAAACTTTCATTGCATCTTAGCTTGAGCCAGTTTAATCCAGTCCATAACCTCAACTCCTATTTTAATATACAAATTAGTATTATCCTCTCATATATTATCTAGCCTATGCCTCCAAAATGATCTCTTTATGTCCTTATTAATATTTTATTCGTGTGTCTGAAAAGCGTGAAGTGGGTTAATTTCCCATGGTATGAACATAAACGCCTGTGAAACATGACACTCGTCCACATCTAGCGTTGGAGTTCTGAAAGCGGCTTTAGGGTGCCTGCACACTCCCTATGCATTTTCATGGCGCGTCAGTTCGGTAAGGAGGCAGCTTTGTCATTTACCGCAAGAGAGTTTAACAAAGTGTAAAATGGAGGAAATTAACATAACGAGGAACTTCACTATTTACACATTTCTTGTATTAGGATATTAGAATGCACAAAGTTACGACGAGGTGTAATGCAATGTACCCTCACTATTCCACGTGTTCCTGCTTCCATATACTTCAATACGGACTGTTCATAATAATCTTCCAATATAACTTTTACACAACAGACCTGTAATTACAACATCGCTCTTTATAGTCAACTGCCTAGGTGCACAAGCAGCTCTGATGGGAAAACAGGAAACAACACTTTGACAATAAAATGCCTCAGAAATCTATAAAATATGAAGACAGTAGGATAATAATAAAATGGATGTTATATTAAATAGTATGATTTTAATTTCTCACGACGGCAATTTTATATATATATGGCTGTCTCATGAGTTGTAACTCCCTGTAGCCTGGTAGATGTTTACCGATGTTTCAGAGGTACTTGCAGCTCTGTTACCAGGGCGATAAATGAGTCTTCAATGAAGTTTGCAGGAAATACCTCTGAAACGTCAATACAGTTGTAGCAGACTACACGGCGGTACAACCGAAAAGACAGCCATCTTCGTAATTAAATTGGTGTAATTAGTGAGGATTGAATTGATCTGGCTCAGAAAATTACCCGTGTTTTACCTCTACGTTTCAGGTAATTTTAGCTGTAAGTTGGAAAGATCTATAGTCAGGTTCATCTCCCTCAAGGTAGTAAATTGTCGTAAGCATGTCTCAATTCCTACAAACAGAAGAGACTGCAATATTTTGCGTCGTCTCAAGGGTTATTCCCAAGTACAGGTCTCGGCCTCAGAATTGGTCATTCCATCTCTCTGTACATCTTATCAGCGTATACGATTACGCTGGTCTTGTTCACGTTAAAGAAAAGAGACTTACCAAATGTCTAAATTTAAGAAGGATTGCGTGGTCAAAGATATAATTTATGCTGAATTGTATTTTTGTCATTGTAGCTAGGATAGGAGCGCAGTCTGAGACCTACTCGCGTGCTGCTATTGGGCAGCGTGCAGTAAGGTATCTAAGAAATCAAAAAATGAAATATGAAATTCATGAATCATGGGGCACGGTATCACATTCTTTACACTAATTACGCCAAAGTTACAAAAACACTTTCTTATTGTTATTACCAAAACGTAAAAGTAAATTTAAATTTTAATTAAAAGTTGACAAGTTTCACTTAATCTTGGAAATTTGAGGATTATAAGACGAGCTTACTTGTGACAGAAAATTATGCATCACAGTAGCTCATTGTCACCTGACTAGATAATTAGCTAACGGACTGAATATAAGAGTGCGCCCAGCTCAAAGTTTATGCATCATTAAAACTTCCGCGAAAATTCTTTACAACTCTAATAAGGATACTTGTTAAATAAAAGTGTTAGAAATTTTGTGCACTTGTCTGATTCCTTCATAAGGTGTTTTGTGGTGTGCTTGTTATTGTTTTAATCACAATCCTCACTATCATCATCATCATCATCACCATCATTAACTGTATGGTTTTGGTCCTTTATTGTGATTACTCTATTCTGTAGTCGATCAGATCGGCTTTCCTTAGCCTTCTGTGTATATAATAACGTAGTTTCACCAGTAAAAGTTTACCGGAATGAACATATGTTGAATTAAAATATTAGTACTATGTATTGCAGCAACATCTCTGCAAATCGCTCCAAAAGTTCTTTTATCAAATGTGTTTGAATATTCCTATCTACTCGTACACACTTCAATGTAGCGAGAAATTCTGTCCATACTTGAAAGACATCTATCTCCTCCTTTCATACATTGCGTTTTGATTCTCATTGGTGAAAACTTCTAGTGGAACAGTTGTCCTTACGCCATGTTCGCTAGGCACAAACTGACAACTGCTTAACCACACTCGCAGCATGTCACCATCTGACCTTGAACTGCAGCATTACGAGTCCTCAGCAGTGTTATCAGTCATACAGAATATTTCAATATTGCCCTTACGTTTTGAATATCCTTCGCATTTACTTATAAATAAACTGATTCTAAATTTTCTGCGTCGTAAAACTAGCAAAAATAATGTCGTGTCTCATATAATGGATTACAGTTTAAAAGACGAAATGCATATGACAATTATACCACTTTATCATTGCGAAAGACGAGATGTATAAAGTGCTGCAGCGGTGAGATTTAAGTAATTAGAGGATGTAATTAATCGCATCTTGTTTCTTTGTTTTTCGACCACGCTTCAGGGAGACGTAAATGTATCATCCTCATATATTATATTTCTCTGACTACTAATGCTGATGGAAAGGTCACTAGAGACCATCACCCTAACATAGTACAATTATAATTAATAGTGTGGCGTTGCTGTGTGTACTGTTCTTACATAGCAAGAGGGAGCTAATCTTTTACCGACGCCTCGTGGAAGGTTGGGCGCCATTCTGCTTGTCATTCAGTAATATGCATTTTCTTAGTAACATGAAAATAATTGTGCTCCGTAGAGGGAAATCACAAAGGTTGCTAGGATACGTCAGAAAGGTCTCATTCATGAAATAAAGTATGTTGTTACTCTTTATTTCCTTGTCACTTTCTATCGTTACTTTCACAAAGGGAAAGAAAGTTTAGCCTAATGAAGGGAATTAACTTCTGTAACAGAAAGCAGCAAGTTTATTACAAAATTGTTTATCGGCTTGGTTTGAACTGAATGGATTTAATATACGTACATATTCCGTCATCAGCATTTTAATACCAATAGATCTAATTTATACTCAAACGTTTATAGGAACGTGTCATTATATGATTATGTCCACTGTACAGACTGTACTATTGGAAATGCAACCCATTATACTACGGTTCAAAAATTAAATTCATTCAATCATTGCTCTATGATCTGCGTCTTATTTCTCTACGTATTTCTGAGCATAGTTTGGCATAATATAGGGTATACTTCCCCGTCAACTGACTCTATGCAACAGAGTCAACAAACTGATAGTCACCCAGCTGGTGAAAAAAATCCTTGATCTTTGTGGTGTCTGGAGTTTTATCACCTTATTCACAAAAGTCCGCATCTATTCATAATCATGACAGTTTAATTGAGTTCATATTCTGTTTTTTAACCCTGTTTTAATATTATTCTTTTCATCTATTCCTATGTCACCCAAATGGTCTCTTCCAGTCAGGTTTCCCAGCCACAATTCTGTATACATTTCTTATCTATTTGGCCCGCCTCTTTAGCGCCAATCAGGCAATGCAACGTAACACTTTGCAATGCCCGTCACATTTTGCGCAGGCGTAAAGCTGTAGGAACAATGCACCTTCACTTTTGGTGAAGAAAGGTACAGAAGAAACGTGCAGCTTTGTTTAACGCGTTTATTATAATTGTACTAGGGGCTTTATTATGGTATGAAGGCTTTAGTGGCGGGCATTAAGGATCGTGAGGTTTTATGTTAGCATAAAGTTTAGTAAAATTGTTTTATCGGCCGTCAGTTTGCTAACCGCTCCAGATACTACGGAAAATATATGAGTTACAAACTTCCACGTAACATTTGGTTACCGCAAACTCATGAGAGAAGTTATAATAATGTAACTGTCCATGCATTTATACGATGTACATTGGACTATAGCAACGGTAAAGTAGATAACGATAAATTGAAGGAAACGAACAGAACTTTTTCGCGCGACGAGAAAGAGATCTGTTGTTAGGATGGTAGATTCAAAAGGTTAAGATGGGCTGGGCATGTGCCTAGGATGGCGAGACAAAGAATGCGTATAAAATGTTTCCGAAAAACCTCTTGAAAATTATCCACTTGGAATACAGAGAAGGATATTACAGAGGTACTTAATGAGGATGGGAGACTGTATAAATATCTTAGATTTGTGCCCGGTGGCGGGCTTAGAAATAATTGGCGCTGGTTCGCAGTGTTCGTTTGAAAATTCGTGTGTTATACATTTGATAAACTTGTGAATACAGAAGTAATTTTTTTTTCCGCCCAAACGTCGGATGTCAAAACCATAGCTTCTCATCTTATAAATGCATATGGATGTTTTTACCATATTCTAACATCCGTGTTAACTAACACTGCCGTTCATACAGTATGCCGAGCAGATATACGAATTATACGGTAGAAATTAATTCGGATAAATCGAAAGTATGTCAATGGAAATACTGGAATAAATCGTAGTTTGTTTGCGAATTAACTGGCATCGTTACTGCCACATTTTATGGAAATTAGGCAAGGTAGTCGTACTTTGTGTCGTAAAAGCAAGTGAGACTGTACTACTTGTAATTAAAATTACCTTGTAATCGCACTACTTTGCGTGGATGTAAACCGGAATTAATTGCACCAATTTCAGTGTAACTGTAATTCAGGGTAATTGTAGGCCTGCTGATTTTCATGAAATTATTGTAGTTTCCTTTTATCATGGTGCTTGGATGTAAACCAATCAGAAGAACGACACACAATAAAGTGGGGTGTGTGCAGTGAACCCTCTGAATTAATGAAAAACAAATGCTTCAGCTGAAGAATGCCCACAATCTTCTGTTGTAATTGGGTGTTGTATTTCCCATCGACCTCGTTCAAGGAGTCCTACCAAATATCTATAAATCAAAGCCAACGAAAAAGTTGGGACCCGCAGTGCTCAGGCACTTGAAGAACGGGTCATCAAAGTATCAAGTATTTCCCATCGAAGGCCAATCTTCATAAGGGAATTAATGAATGAATTATAAAATCACTTAATCGTGCAACTTTTCGTGAGACTTCCCTTAAATTTAATTTTTGTTAATTATGTCAATTTTTAAGATGACTGTGTTCTGGGGCGTCTGAAACGTCGGTAAACTTCTACCAGACTTCACGACGCAACATTCCAGAAGACAGTCATCTTCTTAGCTGCCGTCGTGATAACCTGTTTTCTCACCATACTAGTATTTCCTTAGAAGAGACTCTAATGAACATGCTGACGTAGCAACAGATGTCGTTGCAGGTGTCGTGGGTCAGACATCGAGACATTCACCTGCTGACGGTGGGGAGGTACACGTACACAAGCGACCAGAGATTCCGCGCGATCCATCACCCACACAGCGAGGACTGGACTCTGCAGATCAAGTATCCTCAGCACCGAGACTCTGGTATCTATGAGTGCCAGATCAGCACAGCGCCTCACATGAGTCACTTCATACATCTGAATGTGGTCGGTGAGTAAAACTAGTGTGGAGTCTGCCGAAAACTCGTAAATGTTTTACTTCATAACATAAAATCAGAATTGTAATTGCGTGAATATTTACGCATACGAAGGTTCTGTACTTTGTCTCCCCCATTATATTTGGTGAACATTGGTTAGTTTAAAACTGTCCTTCTTTTTATTATACTACAGTAAAATGTAGGCACCTGAAAATCTTAATGCAAAATGAGTACATAACTTTATGTTGACAAAACATTGACATAATTAAACTGTTTTCAACTTACATTAAACGTATATTACCGAGTAAACAAACCAACAACTATTAACACTATAATAGACACTATCGCCATACGCGTTTCGACCTCAAGAAGTGGCATCAGGGAAATTAATACATTTAATCAAATGGTTCAAACTAGATTCAGAATTACAAATGATGCCACTGATGATGACCTCTTGAGGTCGAAATGCGTTTGGCAATAGTGTCTATTATAGTGTTAATAGTTGTTGGTTTGTTTACTGTATATTCTATACACGACACGGTATGCAAAGTTTTAAGTATATTACCGGTTATTTTACTGAGTCATTGGGATTGCAGAAAAAAACATACCTAGGCATTTTTTTCTGAAATATGTATTAGTTGTTGGAACTCTTAAGACATCAACTTCTCGACAGATTTATTTGATTTCTTTTTTGTTTCGGGAATTTAATGTTAGTATTGGTCCGTTATAAGTCCTGTGGTCCACATTATTGGTACTCAACCGTTCCTGTTTCAAATATCGGAACATTAGGATTAGGTTAATTGAGTGTCCTATTTATTTGAGTATGTGCAGTGACTACAAACAACAAGCAGCCTCAGAATCTATGTTATTTGAGCTGAAATGGTTAAAACATATATGCGACTAAGAGTCAAATTACACATAGTTTCGTGTGTTACATGGTGTGTGCTTTAAGAACATTCCAATATGAAACAGGACTAGTACAATACGAATTTCACGTGGTGACATGGTAGGACAATGGCGTCTTTCCGTTTCAAAAGCCAGGTCATTCACCTGACATCAAAATCTCCTATGCAGGGGAGGTAAGGTTAGTGTTTGTAGATAATGTTATATTAAATGTATTTAATGGATATGCTAAAGGTACAGAATGTAATTATAATATCGTTTTTGATCTCAAATTTGTTTTTAAACCTGTAGGCTAATGTACGTTTCCTGAATATATGCCTGCTTTCCAGAGTAGAATGGAAAAATGAGTTATTTTGGAGGCTACATAAGCTCGTTATAGGATACTGTTTAAGCTGTAAAACTTCCGTCCTCTTATGGAACCATGTTCAGAAGAACCCCCTAGACCCTATTCTGATCCAATTGAATTTACAGCACACCAGCACGCTATAGCTTTAATATTAGTTTTAATATTAGCCTCCCACCTTCGTATTAGCAGTGGCGAATCCTGGTATGGAAGTCATGTTGTTGCGGAAATGCAATATTATTACCTCCCCAACAGTTCTTCCGAAGTGCTGAGCTATTTTAATATTGGTGATAACATGATGATGATAATAAGCTTTTTATAGTAAAATATTACCTTTATATTCCTCGAATGTTTGTGGTTGTCGGCACACTACTAGCAGATCGAGACACTCGCCACTGACTCCTAGGTCTCCCAAGTGGTTCCTTTCTTCACGTTTTCGACTAAAATGTTCTATGAGGTTTCATCTTCCTATATTTTCATGATATCGGCTTTTATACATTCTTAAATAATGCTTGTAAGTTGAGTTTTAGGCATATTTTGCCACAACGTATGTAATTTGTGTGTAAATAGGTGGGTGATCATATCCACAAGCTGTGATCTGTTTGAACAGCATAATGAGCTGCATAATTATGGTTTTGCTGTCCGCTCTGGGGACAAGAAGCAGGAATTTGCGGCAGCAAGTACAATCCCACGCGAAGTTCACTGTTTTCACCTAATGCTGCTCGTCCCATCCAGAATTTTAATGAAACGTTTGTTGTGACATACATAGGATTATTTTTTGTACAGAAAAAGTCTTTTATACGATCTTTTTGTGACTGCCAACGGTCCATTTGGTTTCTGTACGGAAGTCTATTTACCGCCATTCCGGAAGCCACGTCAGTGCTATTGGGACTGTGGAACGAGGGAAAAGGGTGAGGGTCAAAAGGTCATGAGCTATTTCCCGTCATATTCACAATGCCTGGCAGAAAGGGCAAATTCGCTTGAGGGTTTAAAACGGTGAATGCACGAAATGGTGGGGGGAAAGAGATAGTTTAGCAAGGGTAAATGCGCAGAGTGGGGAAGCTGGTGTGTGGCGTGATGATTTGAAGGTTGTCTAATGGAATTACTGGAAAACGTTTGGGCAACGGGCCGCCATCTAGGACCACAGTGAGCCCCGAAATATTGTTACAAGCTCTGCTGGCACAGAATCACGAGTTATCTCACGGGAAAAGTAGCTGTTAGCGGGGAGTGTTTTAACGATGTTCTCGTTTGCTTTCGAAAGTGGCAATTGATGGAATGATTATTCATATTCGTACCTAACGTTCAGTTGATTGAACTACATAGTGGTTAAACTTCGTGTAGCTTTTATCGCAAGGCATTCAGTGCGCTGTAACATTTGAGTTAATAGACCTTGATGGACTAAACAAAACAAATATTTTCATATACAAGATACATGTCACAAATGACGTCACTTATAACACTGGTTCCATCTGCTGTATTTATTATTTGGAATATTAGTAAAAAACAAACTTAACGTGCCATATTTTAACAGACAAACCTGGTCGTTTATCTCTTACATGTTTCGTAAATGTTATTTGTAAGTTATCGTGGGAACATATGAAATATATATTGCTTTGAAACGACAGTTGGACACGTGTGACACACACCGATACAGGCACATGTCGTAGATTATGTAATTGACTTCCTACCTACCAAAATGGCTGACTGAACAAAGAGCGAACGATCCAATCTATGCTTTGTAGCATATCAGTGCATAAATGACATTGAATTTTGTATCGTGAGGTATCCGGTTCGATTCTTGGCAGTATACTGGCTATCCTGAAGAAGGTATATACCATGGCTGTCTCCTTCCAAATACTTATATACCTGAGATAAAATCTTAGCCAGCTGGGATAGAAACCGACGTTTCGGAGGATTGCTGTGTCTCCAACATAATTGACCTTGATGATGGTGAAAGAACACTTTTGTGAAACATCATTTTCAACCGAGTTTTGACGGTGGTGATGACCCGATGAGATTTTAGTCCATTTATTCGCCGTGAAAGTTTCACGAATTACATATCTGTCTACGCGTCATCCGATTTCATTTCACATTATGCAACCCCAAAAGTTAGGTATTTTTTATAACCTGCGTTTAATTAACTTTGTGGCTTGTTCATCATTAGGCACGAGCCTGCAAATTTCGTAGCTTACGACAGAGATTTAGAAAAAGAAAACACAGAGTTGTTAAGCTTTACGCCTATGGCCGTAAATTAACATTATGTTTAGTTCGTTTACTACTGGATACTAAAGGATGTTAATTGTACGATGTCTTATTAGCGAACGTGGCAATGCTCTCATATGAGAAATTATAGGAGATTAGAAGAACCATTGAATCATCTAAAGACATTAACTTTACGTTTATAAATTTCTTCTGTTTTCAGACTTACTGAGAGGTCTACATATCATTAAATGATAGGATGGATAATGTGCGCTGTGCTAAGTTAGAAAGAATGTTGAAGAAAGCGGTCTTCGTCAAATTTGAGGTGATATCTCGGCAAAAAAACCCTCGAAAAACCTCGAAAATCCAAAGTCAGGGTAGCTGGTCTCCGGGATGAGATATGTAACCCAGAACCTCCAGAATTTCGAAGCGGAGTGCTAACCACTCGACTGCAACTTTCGGTGAACCCCTGAGAAAGTGTTTTTAGATTCCCATTGGATATTACTGTTATAAACATGCAGTAATATGCAATGAATATCCTGTCACATTAAGTTCATCCACTTTCTGTAACCCTATGTACAGTATATGACAATTCAGTTAATGTATGGCACGGCGTAGCGTCTTATATTTTCACCCTGCCGGTTTATCTTTAAGCAAGTGTGTGAAGTCGTCATTTTTGACAGTGACTTTATTAACCCAAGAATTTGAAATTGAGAAATAGAGATAACATTAAAGACATACGTTATGTGAAACACTTGATATTTACTTTAATTAAGCTTTTTATTTTAGCAGACTGTCCGTATCGTAAAACAGGTGATGCTGTCATTGTGACTGCCTAAAACTAATAACCTTTTAACCACTGTTCATTAATGTAGATCACTTCACTTTAAAATTTAAGATTCCTATCATGACGACTAAATGGACTTATGAGGTAGAAACAGTATTATGGGGCCTAATAGCATAGTCTCATTTATGCTTTAATGTTATGCGATAATAATTGTTTATGGAATATGCAACTATTGTGCATAACGTATTTGTAGGCGAGTATGAATATTATTGTCTCCTGGGATGTTACTCTAGTAGAAGTTTACAGACATCCCAGAGATGCTTGCCGTCTCCATCATCATGTCGATGTTGTATGGTCTGTTTCAAAATGAAATAAGAAACGCAAGGTCGGAAACACGGTGACACAGTTTGCGAGGACTGTGCTATCTTCATTCAAGGCCAATATGGAGTCGACGCCGTCGCAAACAGACGCAAACGCAGTGCAGTGAATTATGTTAACGACTGTATAGAACCGATCTATCATATGCTAAATTTCAGAACCAAATTACGAGATGAAACCCGTTAGCAACGTCATGAATTTGAATTATTTCGATTACGATACAAATCGATTTCTGCGCTTACATGTTTTAACGAGATTAAATGCTGGTCATCCCTGGCAAGGGACCAGTGTTGCTCACCGCCAGTATGATAGCAGGATTTACACCCCTCCGTCCCTACAGCCAGCAGGTTCTAGTTCCTGGGACTCTGTACAGTAATTGGTTTTATCGACCACACAAATATAGACTGTTCAAAAAACTTTAACTCGTTTTATGACAGTACTTTGCGGATAGACGACGATTAGAATAAACATTTGACTCGCTTTTTATGTAATCAAAGTTACTTAAGTATTTTAGCTGTAAATGTTGCAAGGAATCGGGTCTAATATGTTTTAAGGCAGTATTTCTGCATTTGCTTGTAGTGACCGAGGAATTATGCTAAGGACCTTCCGTTTACGAAGCACTGATTATAACCGCGGAAGATATTGGTTATTGTTAACTGACTGTAATAATTTTGCTGTGAGATTTACGAAAGAGTTTAATTCTTCCTATATTAAATAAAAATGGTGACTCTAATGGATTTGGTATAAAACTGTCTTATTAATTTTTGACATATTACTTAAGTAGCCATTACTGGGTTAAGCTACAAATAGATCGTGATGGTATTACACAGCATCAGCAGTTAAGAGTTCAGGCATATTTCTTGTGGCATATCTTAAAAAAATCTGTTTCATACCAGTTATAACTTAAAAATAAAATTCATACCCACGGACATAAATTGGGTTCGTTGGTCAGGTTGAATTACGTTAGGTTTGTACCTCGCATGCGCAGAACATCATGGCATATGGGCGTGGCAAATAGCATATCGATGTTTCACCTCGCGAATTGGAAGTTCCGCCGGGATAATACTACATATCATCAGGAGCTATAAAAGCGTGTTTGGAGAAAATACCGACGGCATAACGTCCATATAGCATTTCATCAGAATCGTTGGAGAATAATGTATATTTGACAAGAATGAAATACTGTAGACCCAAGTCTACACGAAGAGAGTTAGACGTACGATATTTTTTTTTATATTTTGCATACTTTATTGGCTGTGATGTTAATTTAATTCAGAAACCTGAGAGTTCAATATTTCAAAGCCACTCGCCTAAAGGCGATGTAAACTATTTACCTCCTAGATTTTATTCAATATTTTCAATATAGAAAGAAGTTTCTGGTAAACGTCTTGGGCCTTAATTAGGTTTTATCTGATGCACAGGTTCTTTGTATAGCGAGATGCTGTTTAGAAAATCAACTAATTTTCTTTAGTGTCTCATCAACAGCGGGTATTTCATTGAATCGATACGAATCAGTATAATTCGCCAGGCGTTTGTCAGCCAAAAAAAAAAAAACACGTTTTTATCTGAAAACGATGAGTATTTTCTGAGATGAAATATGCTGACAGTCATAATATTTACTTCATGCAGTCTTATACATCAGAAAGTGTGCACTACATGATATACAGAATGTTCCTAAAATATGTATTCGCACAAGGCTGATATTCTGTATTTTAATGTGTACGCATCCGTTTGAGATACCAATAGTTTCGATATCAGCTGATAATGTTGCACAGTGTTTTAGCGTGATTCCATATGGCATTCTCAGGTCTGCAATTTCGGACAAATTACGCGGAATATACCACAAACGTCATTAACTTCGAGTCGGCCAAGAGGATCGTGACGCCATACATCCTTATTTCGGTGGAGAACATACAGTAGCATGCCTCGTAAACAACGTACTAAAGCTATAAAAGACTTGTGACGCAGAAAAAGAATAAAATATTTGTTTGTTTTGGTTAGTACATAGTCAGTGACGTATGAGAACAATTACAGTTAGTCGTAGACCCACCGAGTATCATTCGGATGTCCCGTTTTTGAGTTGTCTCGGCTAATGACATCGCAAAAGTGTGTGAGAACACAGACGTCGTAAGTCGGTCCCAGCGAAGATGTTCAGAATTCAGTGACCTTTCGTACAAACCGTGATTCCTCTGAATTGACTTTCATGCTGAATTAACGAACGGTGTCGAAGCTTGAATCATCAGCAACAAGTTCTACAGCTTCTGTTTCAAGTGCTCCAGATTCGCTTTCCGGTTCAAATGTCTGCATGAGTTCGCCTCATGCATTTGGCATGTATTTCCTCGAGTCTAATCTTAACGATAATACACGATAAATTCATTATTAAGAACGAAGAACCACAGAAATACTGCCTTTATTACTAGTATTTGTTATTCGATTTCATATACTCAAACTTTGACATATTTTCGTTGTATTTTGTATTATTTTCGCTAAATCTTAGGAGATATTCACGTAAATTCAAATTCATGAGAATGTTTTACTACAAAAACTAACGGAAGTGGACTAAAGTTTAGACCATATGACCTAATTTCCAGATTCGAATATTCAGCTGGAGAGTTAGTACTGTGATTCCTATGCGGAATATCCCGGATTCGAATCTTGGTCCGGAGACCGGCTATCCTGGTAGTTTATTCAGTTTGTTCCGGCAGATTTTGAGACAGTACAGTAAAACGGGGGCAAGTATTCTCTTCCTAATCCTTTATAATTTATCGTTTACACTTAACGTTGTGAGATTCTGATAATCCATTGCGCTGGGTGTTCTACATTGCTCCTTAGACAAATATCAATCGTCCAAATGTTGGTTATTGCAGGATGGTACGTTGTCGTGAAATAGCCAGTAATTAGAGAAGTCAGTTGTCTTGAATTTTGGTATTCAGATAGGCTGCACACTACATTTTTCACCATTTATGTGTATCTAGTGGTTATCAAAGCACTATAAACCAGTAACAGATGTTGAATTAAAATAAGAACTAGAAGAAGGAACATTTATAGGGCTTTTATCTTACCACGGAGTCACACAAAATTTAAAATGAAATACCGACTCTGCATAGCTTAGTGCATGTGCCTACATATGCAAGCACGCACATATGGCCATGCACACTTCTCCGAGAATAGTCTCATATCTATTTTATTTTTTAAAGTAACGTATTGTGGTATGTTATTATGAATTCCGTAGCTGCATATGTGGAAACAAAAAGAAAACTGCAACGCGGGATCTGAGACCTTATTGAATGCCGGTGTACAAATGCTGCTATTCTATTTTGGCGTCGCTAGAAATTGCTGTCTCCTACTGTCGTTGATTCGGAGAAGTGATAATACACGGTATGGTTTTAATGGAAGCCATAGTACAATGGCACGCATTCCTGAATTTGTAGAGTGAAATTCCCTCCCGCTTCCCACTATGTTCATTACTAAAGTAACTGGGTCATACCCTAAGCAGAAGTGCTGGTTGTAGAGAGACAGACGAATAGAGTACTTTGTGAGTGCTTCGGGTTTTCACGGCGAGTATGAAGATGATCGTCCTCTGGAGTGTCGCCCCCTGCAGTCTTGTAGATGTATCAGAAGTCCTTGCCACCCCCATAATCGGGTCGCTTTGCAATTGCTTTGATGATGGGGGCAGCAAGCACCTCTGAAACGTCGGCCAAATTCCACCAGACTACAAGGCAACATCCCAGAAAAGTCGTCTTCGATAAATATCACTTTATTTGTTGGTTAAAGAATTACTCCTCTGGTTCTTTTAAATCAGCGTTTGTCTGTAAAAAGAAGCAACGTCCCGGACTTAAGCAGGGTGTCTGTCTAATTGTTCCGTTCCATGAATAATTTGTGACGTACCATCCACACACCAAGGAGAGGAACTCGTATAATGTCGTTTTAAATGTTTGTGATGGTAGTCTGGTGTCATTGTGAGAGTATTTTCAGTAGCAATCTCATATTCTATTTTGATATTTTCCTGAAACGACTTGGAATTAGATCAGTTGGCTTTGGCTTTCGAAATGCCGTCAGTTAACCGATGCCTTTAATTTCAATGTGCGTGTGCATGGCAGACATGTCTGTGTGGTTTATTTATCGTTCGTCAGATAATTAGATTAAGAGATCGATAAAATTAATTGACAAGTAGCACGTGCTGGGTTGGTAACAAATACTTATTGTGGGAAATTAAAGGTACGAGACCACTTGGGAGACTTGGCGTAGACGAGAGGATAATATTAAACGAAATTTTTCCAATAAATGTAGTATTAAGATAACTGGATTCACAGGTTTCGGTGGAGAAGTAGCAATTGTGAACGTGGTAATAATCTTCGACTCCTTTTAAAGAGGCGGGGAATTTCTTAGAGCGAATGACTTAGTATCTCAAGAAGACTTATGGTTCTACTACCATGTTAACAGTGAACGTCAGCTTTCAAGTTCAAAATAAATCACGGGCCTTAAAATATCATCACACGACCAAAGAGAGCTTACTGTTAAGCAACAAATCCCTATATGACTGTCTTTTGGCTTCTTGCGTCGTGTAATCTGGTGGAAGTTTACCGACTTTTCAGAGGTCCTTGCAACCTTCATTATCAGGGCGATGAATCCTGCTAGTAGCATGAAGGTATGTCCGTGTTTCCTGCGTCGTTTGGCTAAGATAGAGACATTGCTGTTGACAAATATTCTATTAAATAAATTATGAAAATTAAATTGGCAGTACGTATGGACCACGAACTGCGAATGAAGTGAAAGGGTTTACTTGTTAAATTATCGGAAAATAGAAATGCCACGAAGTCTGCTGTCTTGTTTCGTAACATGAGAAGTTTGCGGGCAGAGCTCTCAATTTGGAGAGGTCTGGTTCCGCCTCTGCAGCTAATTTATACAAGTTTTCCGTTCTCCTACGCTGTCACACAGTCGTGGTGGTTGTTCCCGTGTCGATTGTGATAAGCGAGACCTCTGAAATGTTGGCTGCCTGCAACCATCATCCCCTGCGAACCTAAATAATTAGAAGCATTCATATAGCTCGTTACAGGAATAGGTAGTCGCAACGTAGCATACAGAAATGCAGACAGGTTTAGTTAGGAGCACAGAGTTCCGCTCTAACTCAGGGGTGATAAGAAAATTGTGTCACAAGTAACATTATGGGCTGTGTCATCCAGTAAAGTGTGCTTGTGGAGACCAGATTTTTGAAGTCTTTAGTCGTGAAATTTATATCGTATTGTTAAAAAGAAGACTGGTGAAAGGGGTTAGTTTACGTGGATGGTAATGGTTTGTGGTTCGTACTGCAACCATGTTGAGATTTTTGGTAATCCTAATAATGTGTCACATTCCTTAATGCCCAATGTAATACGACATATTTTATGTACTTGGCTGTGGGTGAGCTTGTGGTTGTGACCTGTTAGGGAAGTTAGTTGGAAAAAATTGTTGTGTTTTTATTTGCATGTGGATGCAGCAGTCCCACTGTACGTTAATTTGGTATCCAAAATAATTAGGAACGTGTTTTATGTAAGCTGGATTTCTTTGCTATGTATTTATGTTGGATTCAGCAGCATTTTACGATGGTGAAAGAATATATGCAACCTGGAAACTTGCAGGTCGAATTCGTAAGCATTATTGGCTTACCTCGGCCAACCCGGTCTTGTAATCCACAGAACTCATCAGTCATCCGAGCAGCAAGTCACTGGGTCGATGAGTGGACGAAAGCGATAAAAGCATAAGCTCACGAGCCCCCACACCACTCGGACTTCAAAGATGTTTTATAACGAGAATATTTCAGCTTGTTTGTGTATGTCCGTATTTAAGCTATAATAATCTGTGATCTGAGATTTTAGGTTCTCTTGGCGGTGATTACGTAGATGTCTGTCTTATGGATTGTTGAGCCGTGTAGTTTGGTATACGTTTACCGACGTTTCAGATGTGCTTGCTACCTCTTATTATAAGGGCGAACGGCCTTATTGAACATTCTGCTGTCACATACTTTAATATTTCTGGCACGGGGAAATATATTAAGTCTAAATCCGCCCCTTTGATTTCCTCCATAATATTGGCGAAGCTATAATTTAAGATAGACCACGACTTGTTCCATCCGCGTACTTCTCAATTTATCATCACAGACCTCCTACCATATATAACCTGTGACGTGGATAAAGCGTCGCTAAAGGACACACTAAGTACCAGTGTAAATTGTAATTACGTTTATATTTTAAAATAATTTAGAACAGAGCCAGCGACCTGCTTACAGAGCTCCGTACTTCATTGTTTTATCTCTTCCATGGGAAACAAACAACTGCGCCCTCAGGTCTGGCTACTTTTTGGTCTGCGCTCAAATTCTATTTGTGTAGAGTGAAAAATGAATTAAAGATTAAGGCCGTCTCCTAAAACCCTTCCCCTCTATAAAGCTTTAACTCTCTAAATCCCTTTCTTCAGTTAGGATAAGATAGTGGTTACGACCTAGTTCTGCCCTGAAAACTGAAGCTAAGGGTCGAGAAACAGAACTAGCCACAAATATCTTCTGTTAGGGTCCTAGAATCTATGTTGCATAACAGCGCACTTCATTGAATGAGATGTACAGGCCTACATGATGATGAATGGTGGATGGAGAAGAAATTGGGAAGGGGCAGATTTGGTTTATTTGAAATATTGTCAGTTAAGATAGTAGACTCGCATTCTGGAATTTGGAACGACAGAAGTCTGTCCAAGATAAAACGTCACGTTTTTCATGATGACATTGGTTAGTCGTATTGATATGTTCCTGCTATTCTGAAGGTTCGTTCGAAATTTGTCTCTTTTATTCTTCATTCCTTCCATTCGTTTTCCACTTATTTTCTCTTTTTATTTTTCGTTTGTCTCTATCACTTTGTTTCACGTTTATTAATCCTTTCGTTCTTTGGCCCTCCTTGTACCCTCCTCGCCAGTGGCTACCAGAGGCTCTTTCCTCCGGAGATACAGCAGCTGAGTCTCCGAATTGACCACTCACTTCCAGCTAGTGCCATGGTTCGGAATTCGTGGAGCTATACCTTCATTCCCACAGCGCCTTCAAGCCACATGCGTAATTCAACAGAGCGTACGTATTCATGGCTTGACACTTCACTGAGCAGAGAGAAAACTTCAATTTTACCTTTCTATTTGTCTTTGTGTGCTGATTTATATTTCTGCACTTTTCCGTCTGTCTTGCTTCGGAAGCAAACACCTTCTGATACGATTTTAACTGCATTTAATCTTAATCCGCAGCTCTTTTGAAGCACACACGTACTTTGTTTGATGTAATTAAGGTCGCTTATATTCATTCGCGTGTGATGGAAGGTTGTTCGTCTCATTCTAGATAAAATCTCTCGGACTTATCACCTCTCGTCAAGTACGCTTTATTCTGAGAACAATGCCTGTGCTTAATGATGATATAGCAGACATAAAAATATAAAGTGTAAGTGTGATTACTGCAGTCTGAACCGATACTTACAAACTTGTATGCAGAAATTCCGTGTGTTAGAGACACGCAGTGTTGTTTGGATTACGTCCAACAATTAATATAACCAGCAGTATCTAGAGGGAAAGAAATATTATTTTAACCCTAGAGGTGGTATATACCGGTTTTTATATAACTTTCGTTTAATAAAAATCTGTCAGTCGTTGTTTGCTAATTTTTCTTTTGTGTTGTATCTGTTCAGAAAGAGGATTTTTTTATTGTAAATTTACGAATTTATAGTATCATGTTTACGACTGAACTTTAATTTCGTATTAACTGATTAAAACTTGACCTATATAGAATGAATAATGTAGTTAAAATTGTTTTCATTAATGTTGCTTATACTTAAGGTGCACGTTAGCACAGGGTGAACGGGTTTGAATAGGTCCGTGAAGTGCGATGTGTTGTCTGATTCCTAAGCTCAGTGTCATGCAATTCTGTCGTGAGTTTAACGTGTTGATACAAGGAAGTGAATTAGCAGGTGGAATGTACATCAAAGAAAAACTCTTCGTATTATCGCAATTGTTCCTTGTGCTTAGTAATTTTATTTGTTCAGGGGCTATTTCATTTGTTATTGGTTTCTCTATTTTGGAATTTAAGACTTCTATACAAAATTTCTTTCAAGTAATTTCAGAGATGAAATTTTCGATCAAATATATCATATGCAGAAATTCAATTCTTCATGCATATTTGTTTCCACGCTGCAGATAAATGTAATATTTTAACGCATGTGTAGGGTCTGGCTGCGAGGCTGAGAGGGCCATCGATCCATGGCGGACTTGGTGATATATAAGAATTAGCACTTGGTGGAGGCTATTTATAAATATGAGTGTCAGTGATTAGCTTTACAGTACTTTGTCTATTTTAATTTTTTTGGGATGAAGAGAGCTCCAAAATGTATGGAACAGAATAGTGGACGATAGAACGTTATTTAGAGAGACATTTCGTTGGCGTGGTCTCGAATTGCAAATTGGAAATAATCGATGTTTCAAAAAGAAGAACAAGGAACTGTCTTCATGGAGCCGAGA
This sequence comes from Zootermopsis nevadensis, assembly GCF_977971745.1. Classification (NCBI taxonomy): domain Eukaryota; kingdom Metazoa; phylum Arthropoda; class Insecta; order Blattodea; family Termopsidae; genus Zootermopsis; species Zootermopsis nevadensis. The sequence goes on from NW_028259160.1 coordinate 11,813,946, forward strand.
CTCTACTGAAAAGCTGGTAGTCACTCAGCTAGTTAAAAAGTTTTCAATGTTTTATAGTGCCAGAATACTTTTCTTACCGTGTTCCCAACACCATACTTGTGTATCATATCCTGTGCCTCTTGTCTAGTCTACAATGTCACATCCTTCTTTAAAGTTGTTTTTAATATTATCCTCCCGTCCACTTTCTTTTATCAAAAGTGGTCGCTTTTTAATTTTCTGACTGAAATGAATGAATATCTTTCGTTGGCATGCGTGTTACATTCTCGACCACCTTTTTAAACAAAGTTTCGACTAACAACCGTTTTTCCAAAAAAATCTATGAGTTTTTATGTTCTTAAGACCGCATTGTCCGTGGCTCGTGGACTAATACGCATAATACGTTTTTCATAACGAAATACCTTACATTTATTTATGGTTTATTTAACGATACAGGCTGTCGGTCATCTGATGATGGGGTGACCAATGAATAATTAATTGTAAGGGTTAATGAATGAAGCGGTAGTGACGAAACTGACATTTTCTTGAGGACCTGTGGAAGACCACGGAAACCCTGCCATGATAGCCGGTCCCCGAGTCGATATTTGAATCCTGGATTTTCCGAGCAGCGAACTTGAATACTGATTACTCATCCGAGGCGTTCGGTGAAGAGCACAAACACTTTGTAGTTTGAAACCCGAAGATGGTACCCTAATATTGCATCGAACTCTGACAGATATTAATAAAACGACTTGTGTACTTCTTTTTTTATTTTGTCGCTGTTGAACATATTTCAAGTGTTTCTTTCAATATCGAAACTGGAGAAGCTGCTCACTCCGGTTTATATCCCCGGCTTGTTCCAGCCCCATAAACCTCTTTCATTCCGCTCCATTTCGAACCATGTAATAAAATTTGTCATCTCAACTTGCCGAGATAGATTCATTTCTCTTGTAGGCTGTAGCAGCAGCTGCAGTGGAATGAACTGAAATTTGTCTCTTGAAGCTGTACAAATACATTCCTGCTCTGTATTCAAAAGGTCCCGAGTTGAACACACAGGATGGCTACTCTTAGATTTTTCGTATTTTTTTTCTGTATTCCTTCAAGGTCAGGGGTAGGTACTTTCACTCGTATCGCCGGGCAGAGCTTTAACCGCAGGTTAGAAAACCATGCGAGAAACAATAGGTCGGACGAATCTGTGCATTCCGTGCCCGTTAGAAGTAAATGACAGGGACGTCAGAGGGGCTGGAGGGGTAGCAGATAAGAAAACATGTGCAGTCTTACTTCCTTTGACTCAAATGTGTTCTACATGCGTTTGTATGCCTTCTGACCTCAAACTAGCGACGAACGGAAAAGGAGCCTTTTGGTGCTGGTCATTGCAAGAAGTTCTTCCGATCGAGTAAAAAGTCTTTTTTGATTATACCAAAATAACACAAATGTAAGATTATAAATAGATAATTTGAACATTTTCATTTCGTGTTGCTGGCATTCAGACCTCTTTCCATCTCTTCCGTTGTCTCTGCCTCAGTGTAGGTTTCTTCTGGGTTTGTAGTGAAGAATCTGTTTGGGTAATTTGCCATCTGTGACTTGTATCCAGATTTCTTATTCAACATTGTTTTGTTTTGTATTTCCAGTTCTTTCTTGACACCTTCGTTCTTGGTATGGGCTAGTTTAGGACAGTCTCAAACCGTTTTTTAGTATCCCATCTCGAAAGACCGTATTTTATTTGTTTTTTGCTTTCTTATCAAATATTCTCGTCCGCGTAACAAAGATTGTAGTTCTGTCACTTTACAAAATTTGAACTGTGTGATGTTTTATCTTATTCAGAGCCTTTCAGGTTCTGACTGTTCCTACAGAACGTGCCGAATTTGAGCGTCGGCCCGAAAGTGTTTGTTGTGCCTATAAGTTTTTGTGGTTTTCGTCAGTCCCTGGAGTGTTGGAATTGTGCCTTAAATACGTTTAACCGCTGTCTTCTGCAGCGTTTTCTGTTCGACATATTTATCCCACAGTCCGACCTTGCTCTATAACCTGTGTGATTTCAAAAGCGTCGTTAAACAAACCAAGCAGCTGACACTCCGTTGTTAAAGCTACGTCCCATTCTTCTTCATTTCAGGAAACAAGACATGTTTCGTGTTTCATCTACTTTGGCCTTGTCATATGCTCCATTTCAACTCGAATGTTTATGAGTAGCCATTATTTTTATCAGTCGTTTTGACCTCCAGTAGTTTTTAACGTTCTAAAAAGTGTTTAAGAAACTAATTTGGCTGGCTGCTACATTCATCTGCCCCTGTTTTGATTGCTGTATCGTGTTGACGTATGCTGAATGCTGTATTTGCCACCAGTACATTTTCAGAGATGTGCAGGCAGTGATAAGCCAGTTTCATTGTTCTATAATTACACTTTAGTGCATGTAATCTGAACAATGGTGCCTCCTCTGTGGGAAGCCCACTGCACTAATAATGAGTCTCCGCCCATTTCACACAGCCCACCAATGATTACGGCACGCACTTACAACTGCCCACAGAGCAGGAGTGTCCAAACTTTTGAACTTCAAGATTTAAAAAAACACTGGTTTTCTAATGTATTGTATATGAACACAAAAAATATGTAATAACAGCTGAAACGGTGAAAGCGGACGAAAAATTGATTGTATTTATTGTTATTATTATTATTATTTCTTAATTACAAATGGGTCCGATTATTAGGTATAGAATGTACCAAGTTACTTTCTTGCAATAGAAAGTTGAAAATATACGTACAGGAATCAGCCCTGCGAGAAGTCGGTTATGCTTGCTTATTTATTCCGCGGTTTTTCTCAGACCCTCTAGTGGAATGTCAGGATGTCTTCACTAGGCCCACAACTATCTCATTCCATTTACAATTTAAAATATGCCAAATCTTCCTACAGAATTTGCTATTCCACTGTGTAAAATCTCTGTAATTGAAATTATGACAAAATTATTCAACTTCATATTTCCTAAACGTGGAATTGTAACAAAACTCGAATTCGTTCTTCTGATAATCTATAAACTCGTAGGTAGATTTAAGCGTCTTGGAGGAACATATTTTCTCTTTCTTCAGGGCTGAAATGGCGATGCTGGGATGTGGAGAGATATATGTATTCACAGATATAATGTGACAGACTATCTAACACCTGCAAGGAAACAGAGTACAGATAGTTTATGATAACTTCTCTGTTAATGTCTTCTTGAACGACATCACTTTTAAGGATATACCATTTTGGCCATCACTAGATATTTGTCTGATTATCACATATTTGACAACATACTGAGTGTATCGATTTTGTGCCAATACATTTTAAATAATGCATGTGGAAAAATAACGAGTTTCCTGAGCCACGAGTGCAACAAAATCAAGGTTTTCAAAGCTAAAGCTTGAATAATGAAATGCTTACATCGACACGCTCTCAAAACAGAATAGCCCTTTCTGGTTCAGCCGTCAGAAACACCGCACAAGTCATACGAAAAGAGGAACGTTTTACGCTAGTATGAAGTCGATATTACTAGAGGTGGCCTTGATAACATGGAGAGAAATCTACTTGACTGAATCCTGGATTTACGGTTCAGAAATTTCACACAGAGGATTTAATTTTACTGCAATGTTTCTAAGCTACTTTGTACTTTTCCGCGCAGATGTTTTCTCTCACAAATCAGATCTTTTTGCGAATTTGAAGGAGACAATTCTCGGAGTTGATTTTTCAAGGAACGTATTCGTCTGCATATAGTCCGGGGTGGCAGTGAAGTATTTAATATTTGTGTTAAAGAAGGCAGCTGGAAACACTACGAGTGAAGTATCCAGAAATATAAACTTGTTTGAAAATGTACAATGTGAATAAGACCATTCTGTATTTATACAGGTCCATTGTTACAAGTTCTTATTTTGAAGGGTTACTATATTTTATGAAATAGCTACATTGCCTTACAAGGAAGATTTGTTTTAAATATAAGAATTTAGGAAATAATTTTTAGAAAATCTTAATTCAGGTGCTTGGCAAACAAATAATCAATTTTTATTATTTGATTATACACGACTTAGCACGTTCAAAGTAACAGTTATATTATATGAAAATGTTCCTTCTGTACGTGTAGTAAATCATGAATATTGACAGTCTCTTGGTGTTACATCCCACATAACCACGATCGAAATTTTCCCCGCCTTCAGAACCTCAAATATTAATATGTTATTAAGTAAGAAATTACACTTAAAGTCGTCATGTTAGAAAATTATTCGCATGGACTCAGTTATTCCATATTCCATGTTTAAGTATCCCATCATTTAAACAACTATTCTGAAGTAGAAAGTCGGTCTGCTGAATTCGTTCTTACCCTCGGACATAATCCGTTCTGTTAGAGACAGCTGCTTTCACTGCCCGACAGGTTTCTTCTTGAAGAAATTATTAGCTCACAGAGTCACGCAGTGGGATAAATTTCATTTGTAATTAACTTATCAATGTGGAGGAACACAATTAAGCTTTCTTTATAAAAGCTTCCGTGGTTTTTGCATACGTGCCCCTTTATTCAGCCTCCGTCTGCACGCACGAATGATCGGTGACCTGAGACGATTACGTCAGGAAACAGACATATTCGCGGTGACATGTCTGGGTTTCCCGTCAGACACAAAGGGTAACGGTGGGAAAACGTTTGTAGAGGCAGCTTGATTCGATCGGATTTTGGACCTTGTAGGCTAAATCTGAAATTTAGATCTGAAGTAATTCGGAAATCGTGACAGACCTGATTCATTTGATGAATGTAGTTGCTTTCTCACCGTAAGGGAAGTTCGTGGACTAAGGGTGTTAGAGAACACAATTGAGAAGAAAAGAGACACGACGTAGCAGAAGGAGAAAGCAAAATACGAATATTAAAATTGAACAGGTAGACTAATGAGGGTATTGAATGAGATTAGATGGCTAAGTATAGGGTGACTGGCACGCTGTTGTGAACACTGTGACGAAACTACATGTTTCATAAAAAGTTAGGGATTTGTTGATTTCTGAATGACTCTTATAAGAAATATCGCTCGGTGGAAATAGTACCTGATTATTGCTACTCTCTTCCTAGCGACATCAGATTATAGACCTGCAGTAACGCTTCAAGAAATTGAATTACAATAGTAACAGAGTAGCCTAGTTTCCTATTTCTGTGCAGCATATCAGAAGTTTAGATTTCGGGTTTTCATGGCGTCGATTATGAAGATGGCTGACGGTCTCCTGGGATATTGCGTTGTCTAGTACAGTAGAAGTTTGTCTATGTTTCACGGGGTAACATCCCAGAAGACAGTCATATACAACATCAGAAGCTGTTTATGAAGTTTATTTCTAGCAGACGGGGTGTATAAACCCGTGGATTAAATAGGTCGAAGCCAAATGAACTGACAGTTGCTGATCGCCATCCGGGGTCTCAGTTTTCTCATGTGAATTGTTAAAGACACTGAAGATATGTCGAGCAGTAATACAGATAAGACACTTGTTACATGTGTAATCAGAGAACTAAAATAGGGTTAATTTTTAGTATAAAGGTAAATTTGAGTTCATTTGAATGCTGATTAACCCTGTTTATTCATAATGAAGTTGTTTGATGTATTACATATATAGTGTTACATATTTGAACTTCCTGCCAAGTGCAAGGTAGCCGTGTTATAAAACTTTTTGGAAGCCACAACAAAGTTTTCAGGACGAACATTTATTTTTCCTCATTCCCGGTCGAAATCAAAGCAAGCAACAATACGCGTATGATTATTGCGAATTGATTCGTCGTGGATTCAGGATCTAGAAGAGATTCAGTAAAAGAAACAGCAGAAATTGAAAATACTATGGAAGTTTCTCTTTCATAAGATATTTGACTCAGATATTTTTACCATGAAAATTCCTGTTTATAAAGTGGTCCTGCATAGACAGCCCAGTTCCATCTCTTGAGACCAACTTTGATTGAACCCTGGCTGCAAACACTTTGCAATTCAGTACAAAGAAAAAGAGAGGAGAGGATGGGAGAGGCTTGAGAATGATTTTAAACTTGATCCAATAAATCTACTTGCAACGTGTTGTAAATTTAAAGTAGGGGATAGGAAACAGAGATGGGAAATATTGCCTGAAACCACACATGCAGTTTTACGGAACTAAGATGAATGACTAGCTTAAGACGTGGCCAGATCAAAAGAATGAAGAAAGTGAAAGAGAGGCAGGAAACTCCGAGTTAAAAAACGAAAGAAAGAGAAACATGAAAGAAGGAAGAAAATAAAAGTGTTAATGTTTCCATTGTGTTTTCCTGTCCTTAGATGGCAGTATTTTACCTTATGCTTCAAGTTGTATGGTTTCCAGCGATAGAATCTTTCATATTTATTAGAATAATTTAGTGAAACTTAAAAATAACCAATATAAATTAAGTATTTCCTCTCAACTTACAAGACTGGTATATAGCTACTCCGTTTCGCTGTCGTGTTTCTTTGGCAACTCGATTATTTTTTATACTTACATGAGAATTTATAAGAATGTTACTGTGTTTTAGTTTACCCTTCTTTATCCCTCGGTTTTTCTTTGAAAAATAGACGATTTACCGCTCGGTGAGATTTCTGTTCTCACTTCTGCGAGTATGAACATGACTGTCTTACCGGATGTTGCACGAGTAGTCTGGTAGAAGTTTAAGGACGTTTCAGAGGTGCTTGCTGTCCTTACCATCAGGACGATGAGTAAGCCGAGCGAGAAATTAGTTTCAGATATGGGAACCGGTTGAGCCAGCCAACTCCGAACGCCATCTGCTCTGTTACCATGGTTATTAAAATCAGTGCTCGTATATACGTAGTAATTAGTTTTTGTATGAAGCATGTGCGTGAGAACTGATGTCTGTGTGATGTAGTAAGTAATAGAAACAGGTGTTTCGAATTTGTACACGACTGATCCATTATAAATTAGCGACGTTATAATTCACCGCAGGGTAAGCTTGCGTCTGGAACGTAGCACATAAATCAAGAGTGTTTAGCTACCTGGCGATTTGATACTCTGAATTTAGTTAACGTATAAAAATTGACGCGTAAAATAATAAATAAGAAACATGAGGTTTTGTACCCACGTTCTCCTGCGTAACAAGTGGTCTACCGGATCCTTTCTTCCTAGTCAGTTTAGTCTCGTGCTGAATGCACACCGGTTAGTCAAGGTAAAACAATACACGGTTAGACAAGACTCCAGAAAAGACGATACACGAAAGAGACACCCAAATAGAATTTCAGGTATCCGCGACGGTGAGTCCGAAGATAGTTGTCTTCTGGGTTGTATCATCCTGTAGTCTGGTAGACGTTTATCGACGTTTCAGAGATCACCCATCGCCCTGATGTTGGAGGCTGTCATGACCTCTGAAACGTTGTTAAATTTATACCAGACCACACGGCGGCACAACCTATAAGACAGCCATATTCGGATAGAATTTGTACTTTGAGAAAACTACTGTACATAAAGCCGGTGTACTATGGCATACATAATAACCGAAACTCAGAATGATTACGATAATTTAAAGATATAATTTGAAAATAGATTGCGTATTACTTGTAGTACAGAAGTAACGACTGAAGTAATCTCCACGGCTATTATACTTATTTCTTGGCTTGTATATAGTTTATATTCTGTTTATGACTAAGTACATGTGTAATGAAAAGTACGTTAGTAGTTCCATATATTTTTGAGGAGCTATAATTTCTTATTTAATGTAGGGTCCCAACAGTTTTACGTTATTAACTGTTGGAAAAATGTGCAATATCTTAGGTTATTTGTTTATATTATGTAAGATAACGAAATGACTATAACGCGATAAATGTGTTTACTTTTCATTAAACTTCTATGATGATGGACCATAAACATATGTACAAGGTCTTTATGAAAAATTTGTATAAGTTAGCAAATAAAAAAATAATGACGATGAGAAACTTCGGTTATAAGTGGCGAATTTTATGCTACAAAGGGAAACATTGAAACGATGCATAGAAATTAGTAAAAAGGTACTATTATTCATTTAGTTTTTGCTAGTATATTGATTATAATATTTGAAAGGAATTTGATTTCATAAGTTATTCAAAAAATTTCTTGTTAAAATATTCCACATATGGTTCTGTTATAAGCTGATGTTATGTTCTCTGAATAGGTGCGTTTGTTTGTTTGTTTGTTTGTTTGTTTGTATTCGCTTTAATATTTGGGAAAAAAGACTAATGTAATTAGAACATGTTGACTTACAAAGCTGTATTCACAGTGGCAACATTTCATGTAACTTGAAACCAACTGCAACTCCATTTATTTATATTCTCTCACCCAGAGTTCATATCGTATCTGGTGTACTTAACCATTTATTGTGTGCATTCTGTGACACACCAATCACTGCCATGGGGTATGGAGAAACGATCTGTGAAATATTTACGCTCTGACTGTCCCATCCTGTTCAACTTCATTGTAACAACACTTGATTACTCGCTACGTTATTACGTGCGATAAGCCATATTTCTAAAGACAGGTTTTACCGCTCGATAGCGTTAATAAATTACAACACATTTTGTTCAGCAATGCAATAAAAACAGTCTCACAGTTATTTTCACTAAAAATTTATATACCAAAAACTGTGGCGAATTTCGAAAAATGCTTATGCTTAATTTCATATCAATCTTTGTTGTCCGAAAGACTATTATAGGCCTCGTCATGCGATACGTATCATTGAAGATCAGGACAAAATTATTATACGTGAACTCAACATCAGCCCTCAGCGGGAATTAAACTGAGGACACTTTTCTGGTGTTTTTACTCTCCTGTGATCGTTTCCTGGTCTTAAGAAATGAACATGCCTGGTTTGGTGCAAAGTGGTACATCCATTCCCGAGCTGTAAACGAATAAACATATAAACCCGCAATTTATATTTTTATGTAGAGGGTTGGCTGAGTCATATGCTTCTATGTAATAGTGTTATTATTACGCACATGAGGATTTTCCAGACCCCCATCAAATGACCGTTATGATTCATTGTCCGTATTAGCCGTGAACAGACCACAGCTTTCGAAAGATGACCGTAGCTGTTTGCTGTGTTCACGCTGTCTTTAGCTTATGTTGGCAAGGGCTTTGTGCATGGCTGTTTTGCGCATGGCAAGATGAGCTGGAAATTGTCCCACTAGCAGAAAACACTATGCACACAGCCAGTCTAAATTCGTAATTAAGAGTGGCTGGGAGGACTGAAGTAGACATCGGGTTAATGGATTTTATATGTAAACTGTGAATGAAACGTCACGTCACGTCACGGGCGACAGACTGTGTCATCCTGCTTTGTGAGGTCCTGGGTTCAATTCCAAGCCCAGAGTAAATTTAGTTGATCAATATGCAGTTGTGAATTGGGGACCTTTGGGTTGTGGCGCCATAGTTTCCGCCCACAAGACAACATACAATTTATATTTTCACCACTGTGAATGCCTGAAATCTCAATTCGTTCTATGCCTAGTGATGTGTCTGTATTAACACTCGTGTTAAGTTTCCATTTTTTTCAAAGTTGTTCGACGTAACCAACAATTTCGTAATTTGTATCACGATGAAACCTTACACATATACATAGTTAATAACTACCATAATGATCTATCTTGGTACCAAATTCTACACGCTTGTCCATATTGCTTTATATCTAGTCTCTGTTTAATGAAACGCTCAGCGTATATTGAATTCTGAGGCCATGTTCTATATTAATAAAAAATATTACCTTATAATTTGGATACGTTCCAAAGATCTAATGTGACTATTACGACAACAAATTTCAGGTCCTTACATGAAGTGGCGCTAGTGTGACATTCACATTACGAGTTCTTACGGCCACCATGTTGTTATTTTGTTGCAGGAGAAGAAAAATTGCCTGTCCTGTTTGGTACGAAGCTCATGATGTTTCATAAGCGTTCGTTACTTCGTTCAGTACATATTATGCGGGTAAAGACGAATGTTATGATATCATAAACTAGCATTTCTTTGAAAATAAGATGAGTCGCCTAGACATGTGGGGATTGTATCCTTTTCTGCTATTGTAATGCTGTGTATATAACTGAAATCATGTTATAGAAAACAGATGTTTTACAATTGATCTTTTTTAATGGTGTAAATTTGTGTAGGTTGAATTCATTCTTTTTCCACTCAGGAAAGTAATTAATTCTAAAGATATCAATAATTGACGTTTATTGGCTGGAATAATTGGATAATATCCGAAAGTCTCATGCGTGTACAGAATTTGAAATTAAATATATCGTCCTACCTTATCATGACACATGAAATGGCAGAGTGACAGCGGCCATTAACAAAACAAATGCTCATTATTTATCATCGGTCATATTTACATTGGAGCAGAGGGTGATTGAGATCATAATGTGTTCATCTGGTGAAATATTTCGCTTTTGTTTGTTATTCTCATGAGAACGGTGTATTGAGTGTGAAGTCTTTGTAAACATCCGTATGTCGATGGCAGGTGTACTATAAAACAATTTTTCGAAAAAACGTAATGAGACTAATAATAATTCTCATAACTGTATCATTACGTTTAAAGTTATCAATAATATATACAAATGAGTGGTTCTTTTGTTAAGCGTGCTTACCTTACAGCAGCTAGATGGCTAAGCGTGATCATGTGTGTTTCTCTGCTAAAACGTCTGGACTAATTTCAAAAAAATTATCTAAGGCCTGCTTCCTGGTGTGTCACCAAATAGGGAAATATTCTTTTATCAAAAACGTGGCCTAAACTCAAGAAAAAACTAAACTAAATTAACTTATTCCTTCTCATATACGTAACGTGATGTACAAGTATATATATATGAAGTCTGTATTGCAGTGTAACAAGCAAAGAATTAAAACAAGGAGTAGGAAAGACGTTCGGGCTTCAGTTGTTGAACACAGAAAGAGACAGATAGAATGTGCATAATAGAGCATCTCTGCTAATATAACAAAGCTCAGTGTTTCATTGTTAAGTACAGTAGACAGGAGAACAGCTCCACCCAACCACTAAACAAGCAAAGCTACAATTCTTCCACAACTGTCACTTTCTTCTGTATCTCCCTTTACTGCACAGCCAACAACCCTTTTGCTTGAAGGATTAAGGCTAATAATATGCATTCTCTCTAACCATCTGTTTCAGTGGTAATGAGAACAGTGTGGTTGATGCTGGCTGAAGATTTGAAATAGCGTAAACACTTTCGTGGTGCAAGACAGCTCATTTGCATTTTAATAGTTTTTATCTCTTTTAATGTTCATCATTTCACTTGTACTGTCTATGAACATGAAATGTCTCCTACAGCGGCTTACATTTTTGACATCTAGGATGTGCTAGCAGGACTAAATAAGATCTTCAGAAACAAAGCACGAGCGACGCTGAGCGGTCACGTGTTTAAGTTTTGTAAACCAAAACAGTTCCATAAATAAGATTGTAGTACCGAATTTAATTTCCACTTCGTAAATACTCCATGAATTATTATCTTGAAATACGTAAAGCATTTCTGTTTTCAGCAAACAATTATTTTCTTCGCTATAATCAAATGTCCCAAGTTTTTAAGTGATTAACAATCATCCTTTGTATTTTAGGTCACGACTTGAAGTCTCAGATTGGGAACGGACTGTCCTGGAAGCTTTTTGATTTTCCTCTGTACATACATACAATTTTTATGGTCCAAGTACAAAGTAAGCCATCGCTGCCTTCTTCAGATCCATTTAACTTCATCCACATAATTAGTTATTTTGATACTCGACGTTACACAACCAGAAGTAATTAAAAAGCATCGTTAAGTGATAGAAGAAACAATCTGTATTATTATAGTAATTTATAATCGGAAGATTGTTAAATGTTATCAGTTTAGTGATAGAGATTCATTACAGTGTTTAAAAGAGCCCCAGACTGGACTGAGTCATCAGCGAATTAAATCTGGTCGATATCCTCTGTAAGTTTTCTCCTAGTCCTTTTATTTCTTTCTTCTGTCCATATGCTCTTCAGAATTTTATTCTCTGTACAAAACATTCTGTGAAGGCCTCATTGTTGAAATGATCTGTCTTTTAATATCTCTGAGATAGTTACTCAGAACATGATTTCTGTGTTCACCTCCATTAAGATCGGTTTGCAGACTCGCGAACTATTATCAGAATACGTAGCACTGTGGACTTACAAGTCTTGCTTTTAGAAAACAAGACTAAAACGGAGTTTCGAAACACCTTGAAGCTTTTCGTTCTGAATACAGAGAAGCGTACAGCGTAGCGTCCCTGTACAGGAAGAGACGGTTCCACTTTGACGCCCTAAGAGGATTTTGGGTTGTGAAGTAACCATCGAATCTCCAAGCTCACAGAAACCCTTTATGAGTTGAAGAGGCATATACAAGCTTTGGAAATGTTTCACTATAACAATTCATGTGTTTATAAATAGGAGTTTTTTTTTTTACAGGAGAGATAGAAATTCTGTAGTGTTGGACAAAACATATTCCTCCTTATTTTCAAAACTTTCGTGTTCTCACAGAGGGTGTTCTGTGTTGTAGACACGGTAATATATTTTTCATTTTTATTGCAGACAGGTTACAACGATTGTGACATTTATGTTTAGTTATTCTATTTTATGGAGATAAAATGTTTATGAAAGTATAGGCAGAATACCGGAAAGAAGGAGATTACTTTTGAGACCTAGATGTAGATGAGATGAGCTTTTGTAGACTAGACCTGGCTCCATTGACTTGCAGTATTTTATGGAATTTTGTTAGGTAACTTCGGCTACATACAAAATGTTCTAAGTCTAAATATGGGCCCATTGTAACTAAATTATTAATAAGCCTATAAAATAACGTTTCTGCTGGGTAACCATTTTAACTGTTTATGTTTTGACGCCCTGGATTTTGAGTCATTCAGTATCATTTTAATGAGGCTTAAAAAGATTATTAAAGTTATATTTTTGTTAAATAATTGTTTTATTAAACGTATTATGCGATGTTTAAGGTTTGTTCACACAACTCGGCTGTGAAATGTAGCCTAATAAATGCTCTGAACATCCCATTATATACGCTTTAATGTAGTCTAAGATATAACCATTCTTAAACCTGTGGGACTCAGTTCTGAAGTGAATCGAAACTAAATTACTTGATAAGGAAGACTTGTATGATTCCTTACACTGTCGTAGGTTTTGCAGTCTTTTATAGAACTTCCCTCGTCGTGTTTTACGTCAAATACGAATCGACGCTAACTGAACTTTCAAGTAACAAAGACAGAGAGTAAAAATCTCATGCTGTTAAATTTAAACCTTTCTGTAATAGGGCATTAATGCCGCTAAAGAAGGCAGTGAAACAGAATCCCACGCCGCACTGCGGATAAATTTATTACAGAAGCGATTTCTGAGGTATTTTCCGGGGCTATGGGTATCGAGTATGTGGGTCGGATCCTACGTTTTCAGTTAAGGGGCGAAAGAACATTGCCTGATTCGACAGGAGCAAAACCATGGATACTTAAGTTAAGAAAACATAAAGCTGGTTTGTCATCGTCTCTTTTTGCAGTTGTTAACGACGAAACGTAATAAGTCGAGTGAACATGTAACTTAATAAAAGATAGGTAACGTTATGAAATTTCAGTTTCTGTAGTGAATTTTACTGTAGACTTTACATCAGGCTTGTTTTTATTGGTTTTCAATTCTTAAATTGAAGAGTACAGTCCTAAGACAAATGAGTATTATTTGTTGTATTTAACGAGTGAAAACATGTAGAGTAAAGTGGAGTATACTGTCCGTATTCTGTAAATCTATTCTTTCCAATTTTACGTACTTTAACTGTTATATTCCTTTAGTGTAGTTGCATATCGTGTCTACTAGTGCAAAGCTAAGCGCCGTACAAGTTTTACACAGTACGGTAAAAGAGTCAAAATTGAAAAATAAGTCACTAAAATTTGTCATAAGCGGTGGAAACGATTTGTTATTCGTAATGCTTGGTCGTGTAATTGTGACACTTAGGTTTGTAGCAGTTGGTGACGAGCAGTAGTCTAACGAAATGAAATCTAGAACCATTTCGATCTGTAAACTAATTTCATTATAGCTGATACGGATAGAATAACGTATAGAGAGCTGTTCACATGGAGATAAGACACATGGTTCATGGATATTTATTTTAATAAAAACTAATTGGCTACAGCAGTACAAAAAATATATAAAGCTTTTAGGATTATACGATAGGTTTCATTGTCCCCAGGAGTAGTGAGGCATGTGAAATTATAATGCTCGTTATAACCTAAATTAAACTTTTACTCGACACCAGACTCAAATTGAGCAAAAATAAAAGAGCAGTCTTTCAACCGCATTCTCTGGGTGCGGTCATGGAAAACGCGGAGGAGAGTAAACGAAGTAGAATTGAATTGATATCGGCTTAATAAAGAAAGTGAAATAATTGTTATGAACCGACATTAAATTACACCACACAAAAACGAAAGAGAACTTTTTGATGGCAGAGTGTGGATTAATTAAAATCATAACTGGAATTATATTCCAATTTTAGTAACTCTTTACGTGATGTTTTTAAAGGTTTTAAAGAGTATAAATATCTCAGATCCATCTGAACCAACCAGCGAAGTACTCAGATTGGGTCTTTCTTCAGAAATTAAGAGTCACTCAGTTGATCTAGAAATTTCCCATCCATCATGGAATCCCAGTGTTCGTTACGGTGTTCATAAGAACTCACAACTGACCAGTTTCTGAGCCAGCTCAATCCGGGATACGCCCCGTGATTGATTTTTATATTTTCCTCCCATCTACGCATAGGTCTCCTTTCATGTTTTCCGACTCAAGATTTTGTGCAATGTTTTTTGTCCCCTGAGTTCTGTGCCCCGCCTATCAACATCCTTATTAATTTGATAATCATAATAATATTTGGTGATCGATAAACAATATAAAGTTCTCTTTACGTTATTTCCTTCAAATTCCTTTTACCTTTTCTTGTGAGCCGTCCATTATGTCGTTGCGTTTCAACACGTTATTTCCATTTTACAAACAGAATAATAACTGACGTAATTGCCCTTGAACTTCTTTTCCTCTGCGGGGCCATTTTTTTGTGCTGATCGCTGCATTTCCGTCTTCTGTCTGCAGTTGCCCTCCACGGAATTTCCTTTCAGCCGTCAGCCAAACTGAGGTAGCCTAGGCGCCATGTACAGCCACAGTTGCGGACTCAGGATTCTAGAGTCTAGAAGACTGAGAAGTGCTAGAAGCTGGTGAGGTGGACTGTAGGGAGTAATTTGCATGATCGTGTATATGTGGTGGAGCAATGAATATTAATCGGCAGTAAATAGCTGGTAAGTTCCAACATCATATACGCGAGATATGACTGAGGTTGTTAGGTGAATTGTACAGATTGTGTGCAGTACGTACTTCTACTCAGGCATCGAAACCATATAAAACTATTTATTTTACCAGAAGTGCAGACTATATAAAAATAATATAGGTCTTTTGACAAGAAAATAATGTATTCACAAAACTTATTATTTATGGAGGATTATGAACGATTGGTCGGGGCGGACGATCAAGAGTGTTACCAAAATCAGCCAAAAAGTTGTCGAGTTATTAGATGTCACACTGTAAAAATTACATTTGTTTTATTACCATTCTCAAATAATGAAATACGTGTGGAAAGATTTTTATTGGAAACACACATATTTCACTTTATCATGCAAATGTTATTTGAAAAAGTTTTTCTGTTCCATAAATACTGAACGGTTCATAAGTTAGTCATTGTTTTTATCAAGAAATTCTCTGCTTTTTATGGAGTCCCGATGATCATTATCGTGTTCGCACGAGCCGATTAAAGCACACCTTTAATATTATTCTTCCATATATGCCTAGGTCTCCCAGTGTTGTCTTCCTTTTATATTTTCCTATCATAATTGTCTATAGAGTTCTCAATCCAAATTCCGAATCTCGTGTCGATTTTGCATCTTTTACGTCGTTTCAAAGAAGACGACTAATTCTGCAGTCTGTGTAACACGTTAGTCTTTTTTTACGATGAAGCTTGTAGCCCTTCGTCGAGTAATGGGGCGGTTGCTTAGGATACTTAATTAAACACGCAAGAAATGAGCGGAACATGTAGTAGTCATGGAATAGACAGGATAGTATTAAAACGAATCATAGGCAAGTAGAACGTGAAGAGGTGGACTGGATTATACTGAGTCAGGATTAGACCGTTCTCTGAATACGCATTTAACTCCAGTTACGAGAACCAAAGGACAGGCGTTGTGTCCGTCGTTTATATTATCTGCTCGGTTGCCACAGGATACGACAATGGCGATATTTCAGTAAATGAACCACCAGTTAACGTGGCATATTAATTCCGGTCCGTTCCCAAAAGATAAATAATCCATTGCTGCAGGAATTCATTTCAATCAGAATTTTTTTAAAAAAATAGTGTATTGTGTTTGAAATGCATTCCTGTAAGAAACAAAGCTACGTGAGGTCCGATAATTGGAAAATTAACACACGATGAGAACTGGCTAGATCAACAGAAACGGCCATGATTAATGGTAAATTTACCAGAGCAGAGAATTATTACGCGGCGATGAATCGTAGCTGCGGAAGACAGAGACGGAATGGGATTTGCGGCAGAATTGGTCCCGACTGAACAGTCTGATGGATGACCTATTGACAATGAACCCCAGCTATTGTTTAAGAAACACACTAAGCTTTAAATGAACTGCCGTGGCGATGGAGGGGGAAGTAGCTCCATTGTTGATCTCTTCTGACTTTAGAATGAAGTAACTCCGTCTCTTATGCTTTCTTCCCATGTGTGTCCCCGAGGTACGGAATGTCACACGGATTTTGCCTTCACTTCATTAGAGTTTTCCAATTTATCCTCAGTACACTTAATGACATATTCCCTTAACTGAGCTCACGATAGATCATTTCAGGTTATCACAAGCAATATTGAATTAGTGGCATTCTATTGATACTAAATGATGGATTTACATCCTTTTGTATCGTTTCGTCATAAGACATATAAAGACACTCGTCACTAAGTTTTTAACATTAATTTTCACAAATTCTTTCGCGACAGTTGTTTATTTGAAAAGGTAAAATCGGGAATTTGATGAGCTTAGTAAAATTAGGTATTCTACGGTCATGTTAGTTTGTAGCTGTGCCGCTAACAGTGGAAAACGCAGGAACAGAGCAGTGGTCGCACAACCGCCAAATATCCTCACTCCCCTATGACGATTTAAGCTTAATTATTCGATAAAAGATCTTTCTGCGGCAGTATACGTTTGTTAAATTAATTGAAAAATTTATTTTTTTGTATAATCGGATAGTCTGCACGTCATTACAAGAGGCCAACATTGAATCACATCCCGAATAGTTTACTGAACTGACTTGTTAATATTGAGATGTTTCATCGCTGGTACGATCGTTATGAACACAGGTATGTCGGCTTATAAAACATCAATACAGATTTCATAACCACTGTACCCATTCATATTTCTGTAACAACTAAATATATTATTAAAATGTTATATTATATAACATTTAACGCTGTGTTATAAGTGTGTGACTTAGAAATTTTTAAAAAAAGAAAGACTCTTAAATGTACAGCGTGTGGTGTTTACATTATTTGCCTTGAAGCTGCTCCTATGAATGATGTTAACTTCCTTCCATAATGTAACTGAAACCCTACGATTCAACCCACACATTCCTGACCTGCTGTTCTGGGAAAGATCTCAGAAATCGCTTCAGTGATAAATTTATCCTAATGCAGCGTGGGACTTAACTTCACTGCCTCCTTGATCCGCATTAAGTTTTAACTTTTATTGCGTGAGGGCGTTCTTCCCTGTCTTTGTTACTTGAAAGTTTATCTAGACTTCGATTCGTGTTTGCAGAATAAAATGACGGAGAAAGCTTCAGAAAATACAACACCTACTCCTTCGTGTCTTACTGAAGTGACAGCGGGGGCGAATAATCCGTCGCACGGATTTCATGCTAGCTTCTGAACTCTTCAGATATGAGTTCAGGTGGTTAAGCATTGAATAAAGTTAAGGAATCTTCGTTCAGAACAGTCTAGTCCTTTGGATAAAATCCAAGGGTTTTAGTAAAGAAAATTATTCGCACTTGTATGTATGTATATATATATATATATGTATATATATATATATATATATATATATAAACTTCAAAGTTTTATATGCATCTTACAGGCTTAAATGTCTCCATAACAATATGGTAATTGTCACTTCTAATAAGAACCAAATTTTGTCTAAATTGGCGCAGAAGAGAAATTTTCGGGCGTATAGCCACAAACTCGTTTATACGCATTCACTCCGTGCACTCTGTGCAAAGAACTCGATGCAATTTGCTTCATGTCGATATTATGCTCATGATAGACTACCTCGTCTGTTCAGTTTGTTGCATATCGATATTTATTCGATATTTCTTTCCATAAAATTTGTAGTGCTTTGGCAAAGCGCTAAGGGTTTTTCAGAGTATCTGTGGTACGTAAAATGAATCCTTGCAAATCTTCCATTCGTTTATTTATGAAGGAATTCAAATCTGAACTCTTTGAGATGAACTGACGGTAATGTGTGAAAGCTTTTTAGAGTTAGCTGATGTAACTTAAATTTCGAAAGGGCTGAGTCATAATAGTCCATTTTCTCCAAGATGAGATTTTGCCCCCTTAATTGCTAGTCGGATGTCAAATCCCTAGTGTCATCTTATGCTTATTTCCCGTGCACTGTGCTACGTGAGAACGGGACTTGTGCTAATTTGCTTTGAAACACGATGAATCTAATAACTGAAGTTGCACCAGGGTGGCATTGAGGGTACAATTTGAAATTAAGGATTGCTCACAAGCTACTATCTGTTGTGCTTGCTGAAACGCACAAAAGTTAAAATTGCAAAATAATATGTCGACGGCTAGACATCCATTAGCGGGAAAGAAGAATCCTTATATACAGATACTCGTCATGTTTATTGTGAATGGAGTCGAGTAGTCTGCTTCATATGCATTTGTTATCAGCACTTAAAACTTGCTATGGATTGCAAATATGTCCATGATGCACTCCTAAACTTATTGGTAAAGTGGTCTAGAAATGCTGTTCTGCCGTAGAAACTTATGGTTCATCACTGTGTTCACAAAAGTCTTAGAACGAAGCTTGTTACCAACGTTATCGAAATTGCTTGCAACGAAATAAGATCTTAATGTTACGTATATTTTTGAAGTGTGTACAATTATTTTGTACGATTAACCGTTTTTGAGGAAATCGTTATCTGAGTTGCTTCGAAACTTGAGTTTCGGTGCAACACGAACCGAAACCTAACTTAAGAAAGTTTGTGCAAACCTAAAATACTGCCTAAAAACTGTCACACTCATTGAGAAGCAAATCGTAAAGTCAAAATATAACACAGCATTAAATGATTATTAAAAATTAAATATGTATCGGCCTAAATATTTTAAAACGCTGTTATTACTGCAGCATCACCGTTACAAATAGAAGAGTTTAATGTCCTTGCGACAAAATTTAGCTCTTTATTCCGACAACCGAATTAAGTATAATTAACGTGACGGCCGAGTATTTAGAATTCCTGCTTTGTATTAAAAAATGTTCCGGGTTCACACCTTGGCCGAGGGAGCTATCATAACTCAGTTTTTCGTTGTTATACTCAGTCCTTTCAGCAAATTCCTCTGTAGCACTTTGAAAATGGCGATGACCACTTCCTTCCGCAATCCTTACAATTGATTTTTCATACAATTATATTTAATTATATTATAGTTCTGTAAACTTCAAATAACATACATAAAAACAGACCTTGTGAGTGGTGTAACAGATACGGAGTTTGGAGTAAGTTATCACACGCCATTCGCCCTCCATCTAGTTTCTGCCATCAAGCACAGAATATATCGATTATCTCGACTTGGACCCACGCGACAGAAGCGGCTCCAGTGTGTCCCACGAATTAACAGCAATCGGAAAATGGAAACAGAAGGTGAAACGGTGCTGACATGTACAGAGTGTCCAGACTCATTTACACACGTTTAGTGAATGAAATAAAGACATTTTAATTAATTAAACAGTTGCATACGTCAGCGTTGGCACTTCGTAAATTAGCGAATCTAGTGTAGGTTTAAAAATGACCGCCGTTAGCTTCGTGGCGCAGTTGACAGCGGTGAACAACTGACTGACAAGCGGACATCAAAGTTGCTGCTGTGTATGCATCTTTTGGACATTCTGTATTATTTGTGACACATTTCACACGCCCTGCGAATGTTCGAATAGATGTCACTGCAACTATAAGGATACAAGTTGGAAGAAATATTTAAAAAATGTTTTCATATACATGTTCCTTTTCATTTCAAGATAAAATGTCTTAATGTAAGCAGAAATTGGTAGATCACGTATCATGAGTGGATGAAATCGGATTTCTTAAATTGTTTCTTCAGAATAAACCGAAAGGAAGGGGAAACTTGAGACGACCTAGAAATAGATGAAGTTATGAAGCCTGAACACTCAGGGCTGACTGATCCTTGAGTTCAAGACGATGATAAGAATGCAATAAATTAGTTAAATGTATTATCTTCATGAGCTCATGCAGTGCATTTGAAACGAGAGAGGAGAAATGTGTTCCGATGTGGATGGTATACGCCTACACATAATATAGACTGTTTTACTAATGCATTTTTCTGGTTCCACATACATTATTCTATTTAATGTTCATTCTTTTCGGGTGTAGGGCTCTTGTTGCAAAAATGAACACACTGCACATAAATCTTAAATGATTATTATTAGGCTACTATTCTTCGTAATGTATAGAATATAATAAGATCACGTGAGCTATTTTCAGTTTGATCTCCATTCAAATCAGAGGTTGTATTGGACCGACAGAGAACGAAGTGCATGAATGAAACTCATAGCGGCACTGGCCTAATTATTTAAGAGACTTATGTTATTTTTGGTGACAGTCCGTCAGAGTATGTATGCATGAACTGTATTTTGTCTGTCAAGAAAACATGTCTAAAGAATTAACTAAAATGAAACAACCCCAAAAAATTTACTGTAAAAGACATGGCGAGAGAACGAAGAGATATAAGATATCTTTCGAAATATTGCTAAAATATTTTTTTTTTCAAATCGAGATGTGAATTGAGGAGGTTAAAGTGAAAAATGCATCCATATTGGTTGCCTTGCTGGACTGCCGTCAATTCGCGTCCTTTGTTGACAAGTCTGACAAGCCGCTTATTCATAGTCCTCTCTGTCGGATGTGATAGCTGCCATACACGCTTGTGTCAGACGCATGAAACATCGACACACGTGAAAAATGTTAACATTAGCTCGCCGCCGTGCTTCTCCCACGTACTTTGCGTCTGTTACTGAAACTCCCGTCGTTATCGCTACCCCGGTCTTAAGCCTTTTGATTTCTCCACTGAAGAAGCCTAATCAACTATAATATTTCTTCCACTAACAGTAGGTCAATACAGAGCTTCTTAGTAGTAGGTGTGGGAGACATTACGATTTCATTCCTCAGATCGAAAGAGACAAACGACGAGAAGAGGCATCCATTTGCAAACAAGACTGGAAAGATGTACTCCATACCAGAATATACACAGTTTACACGCGCGTTCTTCGCAAAGTTTTGGTTCCAAATTCGCGTAACCTAACCAAACCTTTTCTACCCTCGCTTATTCTAACCTAAGATAATACATCCTAGCCTAATTTAGCTTTGCCTAACTTTACCTAGTCCAACATGGTAACCATTGTAACCATGGTTACCAAGGTTAACGTTCTCGAGTTGAATCACGCGGGCAGAGACGGGTGGACGGACGGACGGACATACCCAGCCTGAAGTGCGTTACTTTCACGCACTACCTGCAAAGAACGTATAAATGCAGCAATATTAATTCTGGTCAAAGATTTCCAGAATGCCCTCTGTAACTGTTCATTAAACTCAGACTTCATCCATTCACGTTCTTTGTTTTTTTTATAGGTTACTCAATAAATTTACTTCATGTATAAAAAGGCGTTCTAAAACCACGTCAGTTGATGTTCTTGACAGTTTGAAATTTGTGATGAGAAAGGTGAAATGGAGAAAAAGAAATTGATGCTCAAAAGAGAAAGGAAAGAACGATTAAGTAGGAAAAGAATAAAGAAGGAATAAAAAATTTGCTGACTACGTTTGGCATTCTTTACTAATGACACCCATGTTGAAGCCACACCCTGGATTTTGAAGAGCAGACTTAAGTGACATAGAAAAGTGGTGAAGGATTTGATGAACGAGAAAGAAAGAAAGAAAGGAGTAATGGCGGCACAGAGGCGGCTCATTATATGGAATGATACACAGTACAGTTCAGTGAAGTTTGTCTCATCTAGTGACTGTACAGTGGCGGCTAGTGAGATTAAGAAATACACAGAATAATTCAATACATTCTAAAATTTCCAACACGTTCGTGACTCAGTGGTATGAGAATATATCAGTACAGCATCTCATATCAAACAGACCCAAAGTAGCGGATCTTAATTGGACAGACATCCAGTAACCATACAGCAGAAGGAAGTGAAAAAACGTGTTTTAATGATCTATGTTTAATTTGTTTGATGGATTTCCTTTTAATATTATCTTTATTTACCTGCTTTAAGTTCCTCGTAATTATTCCATTATCGCTTAAACACTCAGGCCTATTTTCCCCCAACTTTCTCCCACCCAAATTCCGAGGGAACTCCATCTTTACAAACGATAACTCGAATACTTCGTCATCAATATAAACGTACGCTGCAGTGAAACTTAAAATTTAGAAACCACATCACTGAGCTAACAAGAAATTAACCATAATATGTAAGAAGCCTATTTCAGCGACGAAAAAACGTTCGATTGCATTAACTTAGGGAACCGATATTATTCAGGCTTTTACCACGCAAAGGACTCGATGAAGATTAAGTTTATAACTGTTTTTAGATAATTGTCAGTATTCTCGCCTTTAAGTGAATGCGCTCATTTACTTTGGAATATAAGGACTTGATGCTTGGTCAGGGCTGTCGTAATGATGATTAACAGCTTGTAGGCCTATGAGCTTTAATTTTATATTTTATAAGCTTATATATGCATATATAATTATGTACATAAAGCGAGGCGCTACAGAATTTGTACTGAATTATAGCACAGTTTTCCACTTGCGTTGTTAACGCAGTAGAGAAGCAATGTTCACATCTAACGCGCACTGTGTGGGAGTCTCTCTTTATTAATAATGATAAAACACAGTTCACGTTACCCGCATTTGGAGAAAGTCAGTTGGTGAAATCTCTGGAGAATATTTTCAGGGTTTGCAAACTCTGTACAAGTTTAATTATTGTACCGCACTATTTACCATCCCTACAAATCACCTCTTTCCATTTCTGTTTAAACTGTTGGTATCATAAGCATTCTCATTAGTAACCCATGAACCGCGAAAATTCTTCAGAAACAGTAATTAATCTCGTATTGATGAACATAATGCAGATGCACTCATTTTACAATCAGACTTAGGTAAATATGAATGAATACAGTGAGACTCAAGAGGTTAGCAGATTCATGTGAAATTTAACATTTGTGCACGTCGATATTGGACTTCTGGGTTGGAACACCGTGTGGATAATTACAAACGTTTCGGAGGATTATAATACCTCCATCATCAGGACCGAAAGCTAGTCTTTGTAAAGATGACTGTCTTCTGAAATGCTGGGTCGTGCTTGATCTTCGTAAAGTCTAGAGCAAATTAAGGATACAAGAAAAATAAATCTGATGATTGATTTATATCTGTGTAGCTCTCTACAGCGGTTTGAAGTGAAAACTGATAAATCTAGGCTGTGTAGTTCGGTAATTACTGAATTTCAGGATAGATTAATGTTGTGGCGAAGTGCGCGGTAGAGAGAGTTGGTGGGGGGAGGGGGTGCACATGTGAACACTAATGAGATGCAACTTCAGTAACGGCACGTGCATTGTTGTAGGTAAGTGCTGCTACTCTGGTTGCTAATGAAATTATTCTCACCACTATCCCCTCTCCTTCTCACTGCCATCTGCTGAAAGTGTAAATCTGGGACGTCATCAGGTGTAAGTAAATAATCCGACAAAATGTGTTGATGGGATGTGCTGAACGGACAGAAAGTGTAGAAGTGGTTTACGGATATTATGTTTGATTTCAGTGATTTGTAAAGGTGAACTTGTTTTTTTTAAGACTCGTGTTTGTGTTGTAAATTTATGTAATTAAAAAATGAAGCTGAAGGAATCTGTAAGCTGAAGAGATCCATAATTGTTATTCTTCACCAAACAGAGTAATCATATCAAGGTGGATGTGATGGACGGGTCATATAGCGCGCATAGAGCATAAGAGAAGTGCTTATAAGCTGTTGGTTGTTAAGCCTGAATGGAAGAGACAGCTTGGCAGATCTGGGCTTGGATGGAAGGATAATATTAACATTTATATTAGGTTGGATTTGGCACGAGGATTGAGTTTATCTGGCTGAGGATAGGGACAAGTGATGGCCTTTGTGATCATGTTAATAAAAATTCGGTTTGAATAAAATGCGGAACTTTTTGGTGATATATACTTCTAACGCTGATCTTCGTGATATTAGGTGATTGCTTCTTTGGTTTGTTAATTAGTCAGTTAGTTAGTTAGTTACATATCCTGGTGTATGTTTGGCCCGAAAGCAAGGCACAGTTGTTTTGAGGTGATTAACAGCAGAATCCAGAGCAGACCTATCGCCATGTTACAAGGAAAACCTATATGATACAGCGAGGGAACAAGTTCACACCACGTAAATTAATGCTGACGTAATTGAAGAGTTAATTGCCGAAGTAATTACGCTAATTGGAAATCTCGAGCTTAAACCTTGTATCGTCACTGTTCCCTCTGAAAGCTGCCATAGGTCGTTCCGCTTATAAACAGTAAGTAATAGTAAGAAATCAAACTCCTGATTCCCCGCCTGAAGTTACTTTAATGCGTTTAATGGAATTGTGATTTTTACATTTATTTTTATTGTGTGAAATGTAAACATTTGTAATACCGTGGCTTTACCGACACTCTTATGTGGCCGTAAAATCTGGACATTGAATGTAAAGGGTAAAACCAGAATTACAGCCGCTGAAATTACATTTATGAGAACATCAAAATGCACTCTGATGGACTTCAGGCCTAAATTAAATTAACTCATTGTGTGTTTTAAGCCGAATGAATGAGACAGAGAAGAGAAAGTGTTAGAGCAGTCAAAGACAGGGGAAATACTGACAAATCTGCGCTATGAAGGTACCCAGGCAGTGCCTGCTCGTCCTTCTTAAGTGAAGATAAGTTAAGCAACTGAGAGCAGGGTTCATGTTTAAAGACGTACATGACTTTTAATTTTGATGCTAAACTTGGAAGAGCGACAGCTCGTCTAAATAATATTTAAGTCTTTTGTCTTCCTTTCGTGGTTCAACGGCACTCCACACACTGCAAAACAGCAAAATCGATCAGATATAAAGCATCGTTAGCCAGCTGCATCCAGCCAGGCGGTGTTAGTTACTCTCGATGCTAGCGCAATCTTCAAGGAGCTGCCTAACAACCGCATTATTTAACAACACTGTTTCAACTGCCAGTTTTATGTAGCGTTGAATTTTGTGATAATTTCTAAATGATAAATTGGAAAGCATGTAGAAAGATGCAGTCGCTGTCTAGTGAACAAAGTATTTCGATAATTCGGTATTTTGCCGTCTTCTGGTTTCTTTCACTCATTTTCCTAATGATGGACACAGCAAGGACCTCTGAAACATTGGCAAAATTTACCTCACTACACGGTACAACTATCCAGATGACAGTAATTTTCTTACTCGGTGAAATCTCACTTCTGTGTTTGGCTATGAGAAACGAAAATACTTAATATAGCCAACTTGAAAGCCGAGGTTCGATTCAGGCATCTTCCAGATATGAAACAGGAGTGGAGAACAGTGAACACGGAAGGGGAGATAAATAGACCTGAAGTCTGAAAAGGGAGAGAGAGTGAAATATTAGAGAAAAGATAAATAGCCTATGGAGAACGATGCGAGAGGACTAGACAAAATGAAAGGTAGAAAATGCGAAGAAGGATCATTTGAAATATGTTATGAAAATGAGGACAAGAGTTATAAAAGTGAGTGGCATTGGCAAAAGGAAACCACGGAACGGAGAATAGAAGATAAGGATATTATGAGAAGAAAAAAAATCTGCAATAAAGGTGACAGAGGAATGGAGAATGTTAGGTGCTACGATAAAAGGAAAAAATAAGTGTGTATAAATGAAGAATGATGAAGCACGAAATACAGTGAGAGTGGCAGAGGCAATGCAAGAATATGGTGTTAGAGAAAGGCTGAATAAAATATGGTAAAGGCATCATAAGTATCGGTACTGGGGATCTAAGTGAAATGAAGTACACTAAATGTGATGAGATGTAATAATCTAAGCGGTCTAGTTTTTAACATCGAGATAGCGGGTTTGAATCTCGCTATGGGTATGTCTTTAAGTTTGTGGTGCCGTGTAGTCTGCGTTTCAACCCAAAAGGCAGCCATCTTCGTACTCACCGCCTTGAGAACCTCAAATCTTACTAAGTTCGAGGTCTGGTCTAAATGATTATTTGTTTCATAAGTAAATCTGAATCGAACGGGCTTGACGGCCTAATCCCAGGTTGCTGGGGAAGACTTGTTAATAACAGGAAACAGAAATTTTAGTGTATCTGCAAAAATAGTAATAAAGTCGTGTAGAAGGCGAAGGTGGAGGAGATTGTTAGGTACAGTAAAAGAGAAAGCAGTTTGGTGTTTGAAAGTGGATGAAGAACAAAGTGACGTGAGAGTAGGGGTACAAGATGACACTAGAAATATAGATGACAATGCAAGGATTATACATAAGAGCAACTAAGGTAGTGATTAAACACATTAAACAGAGATTTACCTGAAGGTTTGCGTTCCGAATAATACTGAAAACTTTATTTTTTCAATGGGTGCACGACGTGAACTGTGCATTGATGAAGGTTCGTGGCTTACGTGGCTAGAGCGCTGATAATGATCTGTAGGGTCGAAAAACGCCTGTGCAAATGAAAATTAATATGCCGACTGCCATGATTACAGCCGGTTATTAATGTGGTAATGTAAATTATGAATACCAGATACCAAGGAAGTGTATTCAAATAAGATTTTAAATTTAATACTGTCTGGATGATTCAGGCAGTGGAACAAAAGTGATATTTCGTACCATTTTGCAACTGTCTACATGCGTGGAAATGTTACGCCGTGATCAACTCTAATATGACTGCAAGGTTTTTCCTTTTCAGTCAGATTTAATTTAACGACTTTTATAAAGCCCTAGGAACATGAACGCGATTGAGCTCGAGCAGGAGGTGACATGACTACGCGAGGTCATTAAAACACGTATGCTTCACTGGTGGCAGTGAACGGACAAAGCCGACAACCACCAAATTATACAGTACGTGTTACTCTTTAACGGGTTACCATCGATTTAATACACCAGGTCATGAGTCAGACTGAACACATAATATTATGTGTAGGTTATTTTAAATTAATGTAAATTACTTTAATAGGAAACCGGGGAATTCAGTGGAGACAGGAAATTGAATGGTATTTACTGTGTTACAATTATAGGTCTCTGTCTTCTTAGAATACTGTGGCAAGAAACTTAATTTCATCACATGATTTACGACTTCATTACATTTTACACTTCAGACTAGCTTTCGAATGCCCAGTTTTATCTGGTCCTGTTGACTTCAGTCACCGAAGGTCTTTATCAGTCCAAACAAACTAACGCAAGATTCCCACATTACCCAAGACATTACAACAGACCATAATTTGACGCCATTAATCAATAATCGATCAACAAATATTTGTACTCCACTTTCATTAATTTGCCACTTCAAAGAACTTATTTTCTGGGACGTGAAGTGTTCATGGCGGTAATAATTTATTTTGGCATGTTCTGGTTTGCGACGCAGATGCGTTGCCTGAAGATACGTACCTACGGAGAACTGTTGTATACACCGTAATAGAAACTTCTAATTTCATAAAAAGCGAGGAATTTCGTGAGTAGCTGAATGACTATTATCTTCTAGAGGACTCTGTTCTATGGAGTTGGTTAGTTTAATTAAATTCCTCTTAATGTAATGTTTTAGTCGCAAGTGAACTGACTGCAAATTGACACTGCGTGGCATTGAATTGCGTCCTGTATGCAATCAGAGTGCTGCTTCAATCAGTGGGTGAGAGTTCGGAGTCCACTGGCTACTTTTGACATCAACTGTGACACGATCATTGCACATTTGGAATTAACATTTTTGCATCGCATTAGAGTTTATACAAAATTAAAGACATATGATGTGAAGCTTTCATTAATAAAGTCTTCTCGGGCTATCAGCCGTGTTAGTTGGTGATCTATCGCCGACGTTTCGAGGACCATCTCTGTCCTCATTTCCTCGTAGCCACACAGTCAACATCCTTGAGAATGAGGACAGAGATGATCCTCGAAACGTCGGTGATTAATCACCATCTAACACGGCTGATAGCCCGAGAAGACTTTATTAACAAAATTAAAGACCATTTTGATGACAGGTAAAAATAAAATTCTGTAATGAATTTAGAGTCAGAATAGCGTGTTTTTCCTTTTGTATTTTTCTGAGTTTCTTTTAAATCATAATATGAGGATCTCATATTTTGCTAGTGGATTCTAAGTACACTTTTCTTCATTTGTGTGATCTCTTAATGTGTTTGCAGTGATCCCAAGAATTATCTCATTTGTACAACGTCCATATTTCAAACCGCATATTAGCTAATACGTAATTTGATATATTTCGAATAGAGACAGAAATTTGGGGTTATAAATCCCTTACTGTAATTTTTATGTTTAGCGTACCCGATTTAGTAAAAAGAACCTTGTTTTTTCTGCATTATTGATAGAAAGTAAAATTTCGTTGTCCACTGTCATTATTTGCTTTGTGCAGATACTAAAATAAAGTCGTAGGCGTGTTGTTTAAAAGTTGCTTTCCGTCACGTCGTGCTGTGTGAGTGTCAGTCAGGTGTGTGTTGTGTTACGGCGGACTGCGTTCTCTGGGACTATCGGCCCGATCAATACTACACAGTTGTAAGGTTAACGAATAGGGCGGCTGCTCTGTGCTGCCTCTTTCATCTCTATGAGATGCTGCACCAGCAGATTCTATAAAATCTCTGATCACAGGTCACGACAGCCACTGGGATATTCCTTTACTTAATGAGTGGTCTTGTGAAGCGTTGGTTTAAGACGGTAGTCACTTCGCAGGCTGTACTGTATGACAGACAGACAGACAGACAACCGACTCAAGTAGGGCAGACAGACTATAACTTTGATATTATCCTCCCAATACGCTAGCGTCACTCATAATATTCCTTTCCTTCGGGTTATCCGACTAGGATTTTGTAGGGATATTTCAACCCCCGTGCGTGCTACATTTCCAGGTCGTCTCATCATTCATGACTCCAATAATATATGGTGAAGTGTGAATTCAAAAATAGTACACATACATCCATACACACATTCACCCTTACTCACATAACGTGAGCCAAATACATATGTACATTTATGCACACACAAATATAAACACATACATGCACATATATATATATATATATATATATATATATATATATATATATTGTGGTTCATCGGTTTATTTTCTGCAGTTGCTTTTGAAACTTGTAGTTTTTGCACGATGCATTGGAAAATCGACCCTTGATGGGAGTCCCCATTTGGACCTAAGGGAACGTAATAAAAATATTATCTTTAGAATATGTAGTGAGCCTCTACGACTGTCTCCAGCTGTTACGTACTGCGAGACCCAATCTTAGACTGGAATCAAAGTCCATATCAGTAATTTAGATTTCTATTTATAATTTTCTAGTAGGTATATTTAAATATGTTTATTTTATTGTTGTTAATCTGCATTTAAAAACGATTTATGTACGTTATTACGTTTATATTTAATTGCTATTCTTATTTTTTAGCGTTACAATTAACAGTCTGTATAATGTTATAAAAATTGGAAGGGTAGAGGTCACTGGGACGACCTAAGGATACATGCGATGATGCCATCAAAATGGTTCTTTGTAATATGCTACTAAAAGTGTCCGAAGTAGTTGAACATTCGGGTTCCACTAAAAGCTTTGAATTTCTTCACTGCTGAGTAACTACTACGTTTTCGACTACAGGTGACTCGTTATACGCTGAGTTTGCGTTCCTGCGAATCGCCGAGTACAACGGAAACGCATAAAATCTGAAAAGTATAACATTTCCGTGGGTTTTATGAACGATGCGCCATGAGGGGCCATAATTGATAGTCGTCGGAGTCAAAATGATGGGTAAGTCAGTGAACCTTGCACGGAAATTTTTAACTGTGACCGCGGGTAAGATATTGATCTTCTTATTCATACTGAAATATAACCGTAGATGTGCTAAAACACTCTTAGCTCTTGTAACGAGTCATCTGTAATCTGTTCCATGAAGTTTGTAAGTATGTGCGTAATGTTTTGTTAATTGTATGTTATAAATTTGTATGTGAGGTCCGTCCCCCATGACAGTAACACATTTTTAAATCTTATTCCATTGAACAAGCTTTGCATCCATTCTGCCACCATGACTTTTATTACACGACGTTTAGCCAGGCCCTTTGTTGTGCTGTCTGTACCTTTGGGTAAAGAGATGCAAGTACAAAATTGTTATTGTTGTTTCACATCCTGTGTTTTATGTTACCTGTATTTTAGAAAACTTTCACTAAGGCCTTAAATGAAAATTAAATTCTAATGTTTATATAAATGTTTGAGAAATTAACAAACCGGATTTATAATATTTTTCTGAAAATGTTCTTCTGTTTCTGAAGTATAATATATATTACTTACACCCCTTCACCCTAGCACCGCCGAAATATCCTGTAGGCTAAACAACAGCTGTGATTGATTACTCTCCTCTGCTTGAAGCACTCCAGCGCAGTTCTTCAGCGAGCCTGGATGACAATGTGAAACCCGGTTCTCGTGTCCTTCCATTGTTATGTTTTTAATGCGCGTGTTTATTGTTATTCATGAGGGAATATCTTTCACAAGCAAGGACCCTTTAAAAATCGTTCAGTTACTTTGAGATACTGTGTTCAAATGTAATGGGTGATATTGTCATTTTATCCTGTGTCTAGCTGTACTGACACTGGTCCACATTAATAAAGTCTTCTCGGGCTATTAGCCGTGTTAGTTGGTGATCAATCGACGACGTTTCGAGGACCATATCTGTCCTCGAAACGTCGTGAAAGCTTCACACCATATACTGGTCGACATTGTTTTCCGACCAACACTTTCTTCAACTCCGATATCTTGCTCCAAGTTCTACATGCCTCGCCCGTCACGCTCCTATTGATTTAATCATCATTATTAAATACGGCGAAAAGCACACAATTTATGAATCTTCTCGTGTTGTTTTCTCCGCCCTCGCGTTGCTGCGTCTCCGTTAGATACAAATACTCTCCTGAGCACTTTGTTCTCGAACATTCTATCAGTTGTATTATTGTTCACTCCCATGATTCAATTTCTCTACGGTTACTCAGTTGCGGTATCAGGAAGAGTATGCAGAAACTTGGAACTGCGCTGGAAATGAAAGACAGTTCTGGTAGTTCTGGTTGTTACAGTGGGTTCTAACAAAAGGTGCGTTATCAGCTCTCAGCAAACGTACTTCGCTAAGATGTCCCCTCTCTGTCTTCAAACTACGACGTTGCCTGCGAGACTGTTATTCTTAAATTCTTCTCACAATTATTGTGAACACAGATTAGTTTTCGGCGAGTTGGCATGTCTGAGATGGAATAGTGTCCTCCGTGGTATCTAATCATTTGTCTAAATATGATCGTTCTGCTGAGGATGCATACAGCCATAAGAATAGAAATGATTTAAGATTTGAAGAATCCTAAACCGTAAAACTTTAGGGGTGTAAGGCGTGGGTCTTCACGGATCTAATATTGGAGTCATGGGTTCGAATCCGCGTCTTTTCTGTGTTGTGCTGTCTTGTGTAAGTGTAGGCCTTTTTTCAGGGTGATCATCCGTTAAAAGGGTTTTGCAAAATATATAAATGGACTTATAATTTATGCATTAGAACAGGCTGTGCTTTCTGATACAATTCCACTTTTACTGTTAGACAGTATACAGCGAGCCTAACTTTACGTTCGTAAATGTATCAGCAAATGTACATTAAATACTACAAATATGCTTATGACGGGATGCATGAAAATAAATTAATATTTTTATTTGTGGCTGTACAGCCCTTGACGGGTGGTTACTTGATCTACTTAGACATTAATAGGACACCTTTGAAGAGTGACCAGCCCGTAGCAAGGCCTATACCTGTTCAGGAAAGCACGCGGACAAACGTTCATGCATTGAGTGGAATTCGAACCACGGTCACGGTGTCTAAACATGCAAGGCCCACGCCTCAGAATACTGTGAACGGCAGGAATCAACATACCAGGTGAAATACAAAATTAGATGTTAAGATGTGTACTTCACGTATAATAGCCTATTGACAGTAGCCTATTCGCGACTAAAGCCAACCGCACCTCAGACGCAGGTGACAATTCTACAGATTACGTATCGTCATATTCTCTTGTCTGCACGCAGTTCGTTAATACCGGCAGTGTGTGTGTGTGTGTGTCAGTCGCGGACTTGTAGAGCGGCTGTCAGTAAAGATGAGCACTTTGTGGAGTTGAATACTGTGGCCACAGCAAAGCTCCCGCCGTTAGAATTTCACCGTTTACTAATTGAGTTCTCCAACACTGTGACCAAGGATCGTATACCTTCTAGCGTCACCTCTTCTGTTCGCTTGGGACTACAGTCGCTAATTTCCTGCCTTTCCCTGTGCTCCCAGATTGAGACATCTTCCAACACAGGACTGCCTCTTCTCTCTCAATTTCTCTAGAATAGAAACCACAACTTGAATCAAGAGAGATCTCATTTGGGGGCATCCACTTGGTTTCCCGGTCAAGGACTAATAGTATTAAGTTAAGAAGGTCGTGGGTTGTGCACAAGGATGCGTTGGGTTTCCAGCCTGTAGAATATAACAAAAGAATCTGGAAATAACTGGAACGAATATGACATAACAAGATCCGACTCCATGTTGACTAAAGCACGATGTGAATTAAATGAACACCCACAGGAAACCGTGCTTGTCTGTTCACATGTTTAATTTCCGAAAAATCTCAAGGCATGTAGATGAGGTCTGATATTTTTTGTTTGTGCCAAATATTATGGGTCTTGGAACACGAGAGCTTTAAGAAACTAAAATCGAGCTTTATAATCTTTTTTTTAAAAAAATAGTTAATGGTACAAACAGGGAAAAATGGTACCATCGCCACCAAACATTACGGATTAAGTCGATCCGCTTACAAGAATTAGAAATGTTAGTTACATATTTCTGTCCGGCGGCCCAAGAATTTTCTGTACTTTATTTTGTATAAATCGGCTTCCGGGTTTAGTTTTTACATGCACTACTTTAAAATGTTCTAGTCATTTTTTTTTCACATTTCTCTTATTTTTGTCTTGATCTCTGTTGTTCCAAATTATCTAACATTTTCATCACGTTTATAAACCGTCATTCTATAAGTCTATACACGGACGGCTCTAAGAAAACCTTTATATATTACAGCGAAATTAATTGAAATTAACTGCATGCATATTTTAGTATCTGAACCAATTTTATTCTATTAGATTCCGTTCCTCTAAACGTAACACGAAGGACTATAGTCTCGTGAAGATAAGCATCTGCGACATACGGCGGTGAAGATGTCTATTGTCGCGTTGTACCTTCATCTTTCGGGCTCCCCTGAAGATTGCGGCAGTATGTTACTTCGAAACGTTGGTATCTACCACGGCGTTACTACGCAGAAGACCAATAGCAAGGCAGTTTTTATCTACAAATTACGTGATGTGTGGAACACCATTTCTAGCTACCAGAAAGACGTACAGAATAAATCGGCAAGGCAGAAGAATGAGGCGACCACTGACCCCTTGTGCTGACTCGATAAGAACGAGCTATAAAACATTCTGTGTCCCCTCGTCCAGCTTGTTTTACTGGCCATATTCGTTTACTCCTATCTTCTCTCCCCGAAGCTATTTGTTCCACCTTCCTGTTCCTTCGTTCCCTCCCTCTGCTTCTTTACTTCTTCCCTCCAGGGTTTGTCTGTTTGCTACCCCTTTCCACTTGGTAACCTCGTTGAAGCCTCGTGGCGCCAATGAAGGGACTGGATGATTTTTCACTTAGGTCCTCAGCAAACACCGTATTACGTTCTGTCAATTTCTTTGGCCACGATAATTACAAAACTTCATACTCGTTCTGTGAGCCATAAAAGTTTCAGACATCCACAAGGCCTGAATCACACGAAGATAAAGAGAAATAACGTGGAAAGTTGATGTTTACCACAGTTCTTATTCATAGATTAGTTTAAAGATTCCAACGTTAATTGTTTCATGTAATTTAGTGGAACATTAAAACTTGGCGTCAACCATTTTCCTTCGGAAATTTCGATATATATAGTCAACGTAATCACTGTACGTTGCGACGTCAGATCCGTTGTTTCGTAGTACGATCCTGTTATTCCGATCTTCAGACGTGTATTTACATCACTGGCCAAACGGTCAACGTTCCTGCTTCGTATTCGGGAGGTTTCAAACCTGCTTCCGGAGACCAGTTACCTTGTCTGATGGCCGTCTAGGTTTATCTGTCATCTCAATCAAATGTCATGATATCACCTGAAATTAGACTAGGATAGCTTCCTTCCACATCCTTCCCAATTCGTTATTTAGTTAATCATCTCATTGTTTGATGCTATCCTAGCGAGAACTACAGAAACGCCCTTAAACAAATCACAAATATAGTCGACGTATAATGTAATCTGCCTCGTTCTATCAGGGTTCTTCTTAGCGATGCATATGTTTATATCACACCTTGGCCTGTGGGTTAGTGATCCGAAACAACAGATTGAAGTCGGGATAGTATATTAAAATAGGCCACGAACGCTCCCTTCCATATCCTTTCCAGTTTAGTGTTCACTAATATCCTGTAATTAGTTACTGAGTTACTGAAACAGCGTCGTTAAATAAACTATAAATAAATCATATTCTTATTTCCTTTTTCTTTTTCCTGTCTTAACAGTTTTTAAGCTTTATCCCTTTATCATTTCTCTCTTTTCTGCCTTCATTCGCTGTGTTCTTTTGTATCTTTCTCGTGGCATTGTTTCCTCCCATCTACTTTCCACCCTTGCTTCAGCGAGAAATGTAGTGGCAGACATTTATACGGAATGGTTATCTAATGCAAAGAGATGCGTCTCACATTCATTGCCGGTCACAGCCAACCCATTCCCCGCCGTTCATTTGTTTCTGTAGTTCAGCTTGTTACATTCAGCTCGTGGAGTGTGTTGGAACACATTTGAGATACAACACCTCTGAAAGGATGAAATCGCGAACGGTCTTCGCCAAATGCAGGACGTGGGTGGCTGCAATGTACTCTATGCATTTGCAGGACTGGGCCAAGGGGCACACAATCGTGTAATCAACATTTTTTATGGAACGAGTTAATGAGTTCAGAAGTTCCAATATCGTGGCACAATAACTTCTTCGGCCTTATATAACTTAGTCAAGCCAATGCTGTGATAGCAGAACACGGAGGTTTAACGTCATTGATGGGGCTATCAACATCAAAGATGGAACGTCAGTTCCATCGCCTTTGAGCCTCACGACCTGTCTCCGTTTGCTCCATTTTGCATTTATCTGAAATTCAAAGTAATTTAAGAAATTTTGGTCTGAAGAACGTTCTTTAAAACCATATAAATGATTATTTCTTACACATTTTGGCGGGAACTTAGAAACCCTATAGGTTTTTTTCCAAAGGTATTTGTGCTATGTATAAGCACTAGGGTTAAAAGAATTGGTTTGATAACCAAAGTGTGGAATCGATTCATCGAATGGCAGAGTACTCGCAACGTTAGTGACGCCAGTGAGTCTTTTTTTTTCTGGCTTAATGGTTTATCCTATCTGCCTACATCTTTACGCTTCAATGCTTCAGTGCTTCATATTATTCTTTACGTCATTTTCTCTACTTTGTATTTCAAGCTGAAACTTTATTGTTTCCATCAGTTTAGTTCAGTCTTCAGTTTCTTTCTCTCCTCTGCTTCTTCATAAAACACCCAACAAATGGCCAGAAGGAACGGACATCATTTTCTGTCTGGTTGCTGTTATCTACCTAGCCTTCCATTCGCAGACGCGTGGAACCTAATCTTGTATAAAGCTCACATAGGCTGGTCGGATGTCAGGCGAGTCGTGAAAACATCGCCATAAAACCCTACAAAACACGACAAAGTACTTCCCTCGGTCACTTTCAGATTGCATTGATGTACTAAATCTTTCTAAGGGAATTTCGCATGCATTAGCTGCCTTTCGTTACGCAAATAATTTAATTCAGGGGTTTTGGAATTTGTACACTCAGAGTTTACGCGTTTTGTGTTTTCAACATGGATATCCAGCGACTTATTACAGAATGTTTATAGAATATTACCTACATGGAACAGACCACTTGGAATGAGTACGATGTACATTGAAAAATAATATTAAAGTGGTTCTTTAAGAAATACGACGTGAGATTGTGGACTGGATTAGTCCATATTCAGATATTGACCGGTGGTGAACTCTTTTAAACGCAACCTTTGAGTTTCATAAAAGGCCGGGAGTTCATTAACCAAGCGACTGTGATTTCCTTAAGCAATGTTCTGCTCCATTGAGTTAGTTATTACAGAATTGGAGTCAAATCTTATTTCGGCGATTTCATTTGAAGCCATGTTAGTTTCAAACATGACATCATTAAAAATGTTGCACATGGACGAAGATGGCTGGTTTCTGAGTTATAGCGCCGTGTAGTGTGGTAAAATTTCACAGACGTTTCAGAGGTGCTTGTTAAGTCCGCCATCAGGGTCATCGGAGAATCTAAAATCTGCCTTGACTGCTGATCAGAACTGCATTTGTTTGTATTCTTAGCGCAACCACACAGCAACAAATCAGCGTGTGGTGGGTGAGTGACTTAGTGACTTCCCTGCTTCTGTAGGATTTTTATGACCACATTTTAAGCTGTTAAAAGTGGTTAGAGGCGTTAAATTACCTTCAGGCGACGTCAAGTGTTGGCGAGGGTGTGGGAAAGAAACAGAGGCAGAGGAGGTGTGTCTATATACATGTTATGGGGTAGTTTACCTCCCCGTGTCATCATCCTTACACTTGTCAGCTGTGTTGTTGTTATAAGTTATTGGACGACTCAAGGAATAAGCTACATCCCCTGCTATAAAATGCTTTAAGACTGGGGCGAGGATGTTTATAGCAGTTCCATACTAAGTAGGATGCATTTGTATGTGGAGCTGCTTGAAACAGTATACATAATATTAATATTGATGACGGCACACTGCTCATAACAACACTGAGGTTTAGCGTCGCTGACATCAAAGTATGTTACTGGGCTTTTATGAATACTATAACGATCTTTCGTGATTGATATGATAAAAGCGGAGGAATGTCTTTACGACTACTAGTAGATCAACTGTCAAATTGCCAGTAAGGTTGTGATCCGTGGTATATACAGTGTAAGATTCCGTTGGGAATGAATTCTGTCTGGAATGAAGTGCAGTAAGAACTCTTTGTCTGTCATTTATCTTCTTTAAAATAAAATTCAAATATTTTGGTATTCAGTGAAGATGAAATACATATTAATTTCCGGAGCTTGATATTTGTACCGAGTGCTGTGGCTTTTTCTGCGCTCTCCTACCTTCAAAATTGACCCTGTATTCTGTAAATTTAACGACGATATCTCCAATTTCATGCTTTACCAGCGTACTTTGACATATGGACGAAATAACACACACATACATATAATATATATTTATCCTACATGGTTCATCAGTTTCTGTTGTTCCTCTCAATCAGACTGTCATTATGGTAGGCTACCAAAACGTCGAAGCCCCTTTACGTTTCGCAGTGTCATTGCTTTTGTATGTTCAGACAGTTACAGAATTCAAGAGGTTAATATCAGCCTAGCCATTTCAATGATATGCACAAAATATCTCATGTTGAAGTACCAGAAAATATTATATATCATACAGAGAGTGTCCGTAAATTAGCGGACGATTTGAAGTGAGTGTAATTATTTATTTATAACCCATTACGAAAAACGTATATATGAACTTCGTAATCGCATGTGAAAAACTTGAATGGTGTGCGACTTTTGTAGTACATATGTTTTTCGTGTGTGTTACAAATAAATAATTACAAGCCCTTCAGATTGACAGCTAATTTATAGAGGCCCAGTATATGCATCCTAGATGGAAAGTCAGTTTAACGTAAAATGGACTTTGAAGGTCAATTTAATTTGTAGCCCTAATTAGTCGAAAATACGTTTATTACCTTTTAGTTAACAATTCGTGAAAGAGTTCTTCTGTTTGAAATTACGAAAATCTTCTAAAAATGCTTGCATGGAAATATAGGAGAGATGAGCATATTGGCCTGCATCTGTTGACCTATTCAATGTTTTCCTGTGTTGCGCCAAACTTTCTTACTCTGACTTGTCCCATTCCATCAGTTTCATAATAAGACCCTGTGACAGCTTCTATCAATTGCGCTCCTCAGCTGCTTTGTCACAGTGTATCTTCCGTTCTTATAGTAACGCCCTGTCACTTCTTACATTTCTTTTAGTTCCCTCCAGTTGCTGTCACATCTCGTTAGAGGCAGATTCCTTGTAACTACCTGCTACACATTACAGGCCCATACTTCCCTGTTATTTCAACGTGCTTCTGATCCTCTTATGTGCCCCTGCGACATACACGAAAGTTCTGCTCTGTCTCGGTACTGCAATTTCAACCATAAATACGGAGCAATCCTTTAAAAACAGCTACCAGTTGCTTCGTTTATCAATGAATTTTCAGTGCTTCATTACCGCATTTATAAAAGTCCGCCACTGGACAATACGCTGATCCGTATGAGCCAATACCACAACGTCAGACGTTTCTTTAATATCCATCATGTCTTCTACTTCTACGACTCCCAAGTAGGGTCTCCTCTTGTAGATCTTTCGGACAAACTTTTGTATGCGTTTCTCATCTCTCGTGTTTTTTGGCTAAAATAATTTACTTTTATGTGTAATAAATTAACATGAATGCAAATTAGGCATAACTGTGCAGAATCACAGTGAAACTGTCTGGAAAATGCGATTATGAGCATTCCACTTCAGTATAACCAGTCGTTCTATCTTTGTTGTGTGACTCTTGCCTTAGATAAAGCACAGACGTTCAAAAATTACTTCTCTGGAAACTTAACACACCTTGATCTCATTAAAACATGTTTCTGGCCATAAAGTTGGTACCCTAGTTGACCCGCAGAGCCCGGTCCTTACATTGTGATTAAGATTTTATGTGTATAAATCTGCGTTGGGCTAGTTTCTACGGAGATATCTCTTTTCTACAACGTACGTACAGTGGTTTCCACTCCTACTTTTAAATAGAAACATACACGGTTCAAATTTAGTCTAATGCTAGCCATTCTGCATGAATAACTGGCTGAAGTTTTTAGCACCTTCTGTAGGAAAAACGCATTCGTGTAGTGCAACAGATTTTTCATTTCTTTATTGGCTTGAGTTTATTGTATAGAGCACTGTGTCTAACACTGGATTTCTTTTCCCACAGCGGTTCTCAGCCTAATAAATCTATCCCTAATGGGGCAGTTCTCTTGCGGTACAGACTTCTGTTCTTATAAGAAGAAAACTACCCTTCCTTTCCCTAATTCCACTTATAACGTTCTAGTTTTATTCTGTCATTAAAATCAAGCTTTAAACTAATATTCTGTCAGAAGATTGCCATAAAGATGAGTTTTGCAAATTTCACTTCCGTCACTATGGCTTATTTTAATATCATAACCCTCACATGTCCTATTAGATACTTTAAAAATTCTGCACCTTATTGGATGTA
The DNA here is from genome assembly GCF_977971745.1 of Zootermopsis nevadensis. Taxonomy (NCBI): domain Eukaryota; kingdom Metazoa; phylum Arthropoda; class Insecta; order Blattodea; family Termopsidae; genus Zootermopsis; species Zootermopsis nevadensis. The sequence goes on from NW_028259160.1 coordinate 11,853,928, forward strand.
TTGAGTAGTCTTGCAATTGGGTCACGTATTTTACATTCCGAGACAATCGAAAACATTTTGTTTTTATACAAACTGGAAACTTGATGATCGCTGGTCCATATGCATTAAAAAATATATGCATAGGCCTTTAATTATCTTATGATTATTTTGTCATTGAGTTCATTTTTAAAATTCCGATTAAACTGTTTTGATAACGTATGCATTTTTTCTTAAACCTTTGTATCTGAAACATTCTGTAGTCACTTGCTTCATTCTCCTTAAGAATTTAAATCTGTAATCGCCCCAGGACTTAACAGCAATCGGACATTTCCTTAATTTTTGACTATCAAACCATAATTATGGCTCTATTTAACGAATAGAATTTATAACAATGTTTAATTTTCTTCGCCCGTTATAATAAATATAAAATATTTTGAGAGACCAACGTAATGCTACGTGCGTCCATGTTGGTATAAGAGTGAGGCACCGTCTTATAGCTTCCTGCTGTTTTACTGTTCTTCTTCTTCTTCTTCTACAGTCGGTGGTCTTTTTTCTCCTCCTTTAATCTTGCTTTCTATATATGGTAAACAGAATATTAACATTGAATCTGTTCTGTTCCTTCAAAGGGAAAATTTATTTTCAGATTTTAATAAGCCTCCTAATTAATTATTACTTTTTGAATTTTTGACATGATGAAAAAAGAACGCCATGTAAAGCCTTGTAAGACTTATTTTGAATCTTCGCTAAGTAAAAAAAATTAAAACTGGTATAAAGTTGTATAAAATGTCCGTAGAGCCCTCATTTTGCTTTCATTAAAAAAGGCAATTAACTGGTAGGCTTATTTCATAAGATGGTACCTGATTGACACTGTATCCCCCTCTCTCACTCCCTCCCTCCCTCTCTCTTCATGTTGAATGATTGCTGCGGAGTTCTTACCATCCCCGAATAATAATCTTACTACAGCCTAATTTTTATTCGAACTGTTTTTATTTATTAGCCTGTGTGTCAAAGAAACGTCTTAATTAGTGGTGTTTAGTTTTTTTCAAACTCGTTCTTAAGTTGTCTGTAGGTCCCGATCCTTTGAGTTGCAATAATCTGTATGGAACCAGTAAGCTCTTCGTATTGTTATTAAGTTGAAAGAACGAGACGGACGGAAAAAGTAAAAAAGGAGGTGAAGAAGAGGAAGGAGAGAATCAGAGAACGAGGCAGTGATGGAGGGCCGCAGGAAAATAACAGAGAGAAAGGAAAGCCAAAGAAAAGGAATGTAAGAAAGAAAGGGGGATGAAAGTAAAGGAGAAAATTAGTTAATAAGGAGCTTTACTGGACGACCATCTTCGAGCACAACGCCCGAAAATGTTACGAAGATTCGGCAGGCCATTCACGAAGATCGACGTCGTACCATCAACGACTTGTGCGACATTGTTGGGATAGGCTATGGGACCTGTCAGCTGATTCTAAAAGAAGAACTCCACATGCGACGCATCCTGTCTGAGGACCAGAAACAGAATTGACTTCTCGTTTGTCAGGTGCTCAAATATCTTGCAAGAACCGACCCCAACTTCCTTTCTAAGCTCCGTGTGACTTCTTCCTCTTCCCAAAGATGAAAATGCAGCTAAAGGGAAGGAGATTTGAGACGATAGAAGAGATTCAGGCAGAATCGCAGATGGTGCTTGATAGGCTGACAAAGAAAGATTTCCAGGGATGCTTCCAGGCTTGGCAGCGGCGCTGGGATCGTTGTGTTCACTCCCAGTGGAACTACTTCGAGTGTGATGGATGAATTTAATACCTGAGATAAGTGTACGGGTTTTTATACGCGCAGTCTGGAAACCTTTCGATCGCACCTCGTAAAATTTGAAGTTTTCACGGCGGTGAGTCTGAAGATGGCTGTCTTCTGGCGCGCCCTACCGGCGACTGTGGCAATAGATTGAAGTAACACCCAGAGACCGGGAGGTGGTCATATGTCAGGACGAATAAGGGCAGGGGAGATAGGTCACTCCGAGCCATGAGGCATGGCACACTGGTTTGTTGCGCCGTGTAGTCTGGTAGTAGTTTACCGACGTTTCAGAGGTCCTTTCTGCCCCAGACTACACGGCGCAACAACCCAGAAGACAGTCGTCTTATGAGCTCGTATATTTTGAATTATGAGTGATGGTAGCTTATGTCTGGTTTCAGAGCCAACTACTGACATCATTGGTGGTCCTGACTTGTACATTGACCGTGGCAGCACCATCAACCTAACGTGCGTTGTTCTGTACAGTCCTGAACCGCCGGCATACATATTCTGGAACCACAACGAGGCAGTAAGTACACATTCACATCAATAATCAGTAGTTTTGCTTCAAATAATTTACCGTCTTGTATAGAGTTTTAATATCTGGCACTGTGTTCAGAATCGATCATCTTATTACTTGAATAAAATTTTTTTCGATGTTTTCCATCATCTAGTAAAATAATAAAATATAAAACGACGTTTCGGAGATGGTGTTCTATCTCTAGACGATGGAAAATATCCAAGGAAATTGTTGTTCGAATAACTCACCATCGTCAGGAACTTTTAGATTTGATATCTTATTACTTGAAGGTGACTGTCTTCTGGGATATTGCACCCTGATGATGTTGGATTTGTTTCTGACGTTCTTAAATATTTAAAGCTTATCCATTTTGTAAAATTTGTAAACAACATCTATATCTCAATGCAGTACCAGGTATAATGTCGTGACATAGATCCAAATAATTTCCAAATATATTCGCCGGGACGTCTTTGCGCCAACGTAATCTTGTCACATCCATGTTTGGTTACATTTCTAAGAATGACACGGCCAAAAAAAAATTTCTTTGAACTTTAAAAGTGTTTATATGCGTGTGATACTTGGTTTTAAGATGTGGTTTCTGAGAGGTTTTGTTGGAAATTCCTGTTGTATTGGATTGCAATTAAGGTAACAGCTGGGCCATATTCTACCACAAAATGATACTCATGATGCCCTGAGCTGTCATTTATGTGCTACCACGTATTCTGAGCACTTGGATAAATCAATTAATTAGGGGTTAACAAGCATGCCATGTAGTGTCTCCTTAGAACACAAACTGCATTCTGAGGCAGTTTCGTACTGATGTGATTCTCTCATGAGATAATGTAAATTTCTTAGTGTGGAAAATGAAGGTGAGTAACATTTTAATTCGCATGATAATTAATAGCTGTTATGCCTTACTTCTATGGCAGTATTATTTCTAAGCATTCTACTCCTACTGTCATCTTGATGATAACTTATTCCCATTTATATATTGATTTTGTTTATGATCCGTTATTGTAAATAGACAGAAGGTGAAACATGTTTTACCGAAAAAGTAATGGCTTACCGCTTCGTGATTTACCTTATGTACATTCGTGAACATATATTATGTGTTAACAGCGAGACGTAAAAATATTTTCTACAGCCATTAAAGTTGCCATGTTTCCACGTAACCCGCAAGATTAATGCCCAAAATGTTTCGGCCACATCCGATATGTCCGAAAGCTTAAATACACAAAGGCCTTGCCATCTAATCCCTAAACCGTGTGTCCGTTCCTGTTTTTTACGTCGCGTTTGTTAGGATCTGGCTTTAGTTGTCCCGGCTTGGGTTTTATGATGGACGGATTGGCGCTGGAGTAGGGTTTTCTCCGAATTCTTCGGTTTATCCCTGCTAATTATCATTCCATCATTCCTCCACATTCTTCTGTCACCGCCCCACGAGGTGAGCGATGTAGCCTTGATCAGGCAGGACATTATCATATATCATATACCCTTGGTACTGAGTTGTGGGGGGGGGGGGGGGGGGGGGGTTCATTTCTGACCTGGCACTTGGTTGGTCTCGGAATAAAGGTATTTTAGTTATATTTAAATCCAGGTTCATTCCTCTTTCCATTTAGACTGAGCTATTTCCGTTCATGATATTGTTTGTTGAAAGACGAACTTTTTATTGATATTTTCATGGGTTTCCTTAGAGCTTTCAGACGAACTCTTTGATCGTATCTTAATTACAGTCGTATTCAACTACATCTTTTCTGACGCCAGGTTTCTCATATGACGCTGTATAAATGTTATTTTTTATATGGTGTGACGTTAATACAGACGCACGCTATACGCTGTTTCGACTTCGTAAATGTATTTGTTTTACAGTTGTGTAGCTATGTCCAACTTACGAAAATTGCCTACTACCTTCTGTTTGAGACTTAAGAAGTAGGTACTCAAAATTTCCTCCGTTACTCTACTGTTTAGTTACTTGTAACATACATTACTGGTATTATATTTATATTACAATATTGAATTAACCATTACGGAGACCTAACCTAATGTAAGTTTTTTTTACTTGTGTTCTTCTGTTGCATACTGAAAATGCTGGATCAATAACTTTCAGACTATAAGTGCTTTATCACGTATCCTCTCAAATTCATAATCCATTATAACCTTGTATCAATCATAGTATCCATAAATATAAAAAAGTGATCCTGAATTACCCAACCATACGACTCAAGTTCAATGCGGATTATAGCTGTGAAAGAATGACAACTTTGAAAATTTGTTTTGTTTTAATCAAGCGTATGAAATTACCCAGCGACCGAAGGAGATATTTTGAAGCTCATTTGGTCTCTTTGTAAATAAACAGTTCATTTTGGGGAGAAGTCGTGGTGCCTAATTTTCATTGCTCTGCTACACATGGTGAGGCCATCAACAACTTCAAACTATTTTATTATACATTTTTTTGTTCTTAATTTACGCTAATAGACTGTAGATTTGTACTACGTCAGTTTTATTAGATATAATCGGCCTCATAATCGATAATCGAAAATCGAAACCGTGGTATCCCGATTGTGATAAATGAATGCTATCAGCAGTATGGTCTACTTTTCAAATTGCGTTATGAATTTTAAGTAAATATTACAGAAATAAAAATATTTCTTATAATCTTTATAATTGTTTATAAAAAGTTATTCATGACATGCAAGTTACTTTCTTCATGTTCCTATTTGTTATTATGTCCAGCCTTTGTTGATTTAAGGAACAAGTTCCTTTTTTTAATTCATTCCCTGTCCACTGATGCGCCAGTCACGGACATTTCATAAAAAATGTAATTATATATAATATTCTTTATTCTTCGCGATGTGACCACAATCCTTTTGTATTGTTCTTACAACAGAGCATTTGACGGATATATTAGGCCCGCACCGTATTGGCATGTTGATGGTACTGAAATATGTAAAGAGTTTAAATAGCATTTTATGTGGTGACTGTATGCCGTGTGGTTTTACATATATCTTTAAAATGCTGGTTGACCTGTGACCACATGGCTTCGCTCACACGAACAGAAAAGAAACAGATATAAAGCAAATGAAACATGAATTGAGATCACATATTATTCAGTATGAATTTTAGTGGGAGGCAAGTAGAGGGGCAAAGGGTGGGAGGAAGGGAAGGAGGTTGAGTTAGTGATGAGAGTAAAGGATCGATACCGACGGGGGCAAATACGTCACCGCGACCTCTCGCGTGAAGCTGCTCGCACATAGAGTTCAAGGACGTCATTAAAAATTACCGTACTATGTGGGCAGCGCCGTGTTTCCCACTCTACTCGTTTTGCCTTTCTACACACTCGAATATATAAAATTTATTACACGGCTGCTTAAACCAATGGTCTCTAAACGTTTTGGTCGTGCATCCCTACTTACTAAAAAATCGTAGAACGCACCCCCGGAATAAATAAATATTTAAATGTAATTATTATTATATTTATAAATAATTTACATGGTATGCATTTATATCTAGCATAACATCATAAAATCACTTCGTGAAATCACAAATACAATTCAATAGAAGAATACAAAACAAAATTAAATAGAAATTATCTCGCGCACCCCCATGGACCACCTCGCGCACTCCACTTTGGAGACCACTGGTTTAAACCATCCACTAAGAAGTATTATAATTTGTCTGAAATAGGTCACATAAAATTCCATCTTCATTTGAAACACAATAGGGATACCTCATGTTATGTTGTTGAGATTCTTTGCAACAAGGTTGTTTTAGCTTAAAACTCAAAATATATTATGAATTTGTGTGCTGTTTTACCGTCGTTTAATAATTAACTCTCATTAGTGCGGAAGTGTAACACTGTTCATAATAAGGTCATCCATTGAACGCGATTCTGAGTCACTAAAAAGAGCTCACATCCAACTATCTGCTTCCTTGATATAACGTTTATGAGCACTTTGCTCAAAGTAAGTAAATGAAATGAACGCATAATTTTGATACATTATATCTTAACGGGTTTCTAAAAAATCACATGTCTTACAAAACGCTGAATCCCTAGGATATATAAAACAGCGATTTTAGAATTGTGTAGTGTTGTGAAATATGGTTGGTAAACAACATTATCAAGACAGGTTTTGAATGTAAGGAGAATGAGATAGCCAAGGGGCAAAGCCCTTCTTGAAAATCTGGAAGGTACGTACGCTGAGCTAGCCACCGGATCTGAGCTTGGTCAGATGAACCCAATTCAGATCTAGCACACTGTTTTCCTAATATCTGTTGGAATATTATAGTTCTACCTGCACCTAGTGATTTATTCTCTTCATGATTCCCCCAAAAATGTGTGCGATTTATGGTTCCCCATGCGTGCTACATGCCTGACTCTTCTCATCCTCCTTGATTTATCATCGTGATACTATTTGGTGAGACTTCTCTTAATGCAAATTTAAGTGAAAAATTTCTCGTTACATAACGAGAAACAACTTAATTTGTAGAACCTGAACCAAAACCTGAAATCACAACATTAAGATATATCTTAATGATGTAGTTTGTGAAGTTATGTAGCGTTTAGCGGTAAGGTGATTATGAAATGGGCTTTGAATTAGTGATTGTGTAGAATATAGGCCGTTTAGTGTTTACGGCCTTGAAGGACAGAAGAATACTATGAGAAGTCAATCAGGACAATTGGTCTCTAGGCTAAAAATGGAGTCTTTGACGTTCCGAATACAGAGCGGGAATACCAACTACTTTACTATGATATCCGGAGACGTTACATTTTAAAACGTCTGTTATCTGTTATACATTTTTCCTTCGCGAAGACAGGTCTACGTACTTTGAATGCTTTATTAATGGACACGTGATAAAATGGTGAAAGGCATACAAACTGAAAACAAGCTACAATTATCTCATCCAGAATTATATTATCTTGCAAGACAAAGATTGTGAGGACCATGGAAATTCCTACACTGACATCAAAACCCACTTCATCCCTTTAACTTGCAATTCCCAGAGTTGCAATTAAATTGATTAAAAATTCCCAACTGTTCTCTCACAATTTACCACGTGCTTTTACGGTTGCCTAAGTAAAACATTAAGCACATTAGATTAACGTTGGCTCGGGGATGGTATATACGAATATAAAAAGGCCACGCGGAAAGGTCGTAGCCTTTCTTTCTGCTTAAGGAGAACGTAAAGTGAAGATTATATGGCTAACTTAAAGCTACAATTGAGAGGAACCACAAAATTTAGTACACATGGCACGTCTGCCAACTTCTGAAAACAGTAGGTTCACAAATTCTTTAGCAGGAAGTGTTCATATTTTTAATCATGCTGCTTTCGTGTCATTTCATATGAATGTAAAATATAATCTACGCAGTCCTGTGAACCTTGAGTCTCTTATTATTTAATGTTTAGTGTAGATTCCAGTACAGACTTTTATGAATATAGGTTACGAGTTGAAACATGCAGGTAAATGCAAGTTAACTGCGTTTCGTGATTTTTATTATGTGAGTGTGCATTGCTCAGATGTACTCATCATCGCACGTGATTGGTTCGTATTTCATACATAAAATATGAATAAACACATGCGTCATATACTGATTTATATCCAGTAGCTTACTTTGTAATATTACGAGTGGGACACGTTTACATTTACAATGGCTTGCATCGTTATGTATGTGAAACAATATCTCTGGTATTATTTATTGGGAAATTTAATCATATAAATTACCCTACCTGTTTAGTGACCCTGGCTAAACTTTAATGTTGTGATTTCCACGAAATCCTCGTGTGTGTTTTGAAATACTTCTGTTAAGTTCGTGCCGTTAATGGAGTGGCTTAAACGGGGCGGTGTTTCTGAAGAACTTGAAACGCCAGGCCTCCTGGTGAAAATCTCATGAATTTTAATGACGTTAGAAGCACAAAAACTGCTTTATAGAGGTTTATTAAATTTTTCACTGCTAAAAAGACCAGTCTTGTAAAATTGCATAAAAAACACAAGTGTTTATATACTAGCAATAAATACAGTGTAATTTTGTGTGCATATTAAACAATATAAATTTTCAGGTACAATGCCTGTCTTAATCGACTCACATGTCAGAATTTTTTATTTTTTATTCTTTGTGGAATAATGGGATCTGTCATAATTCATATAATGGAAGGATTGATTTTGGCTGAAACTCCTCAACATTTCTCCCATCTGAATTATTTCCAGTTTTCGATCTGCCTGAAATGCAAAACAGGCTCAGCGTATGAGCACCCTTGAAGAATCAATCACCAATCGTTTTACATTCTTATATTAAATCTTGGGTGCGTGTCATAGCTCAGGCTGCTAGAAGCTCATTTCTCCCACGAAGGCCCGCGTTTAATCCTCGGTAATTTCAAATAGAATTCGTGGTGGACGATGTGGCTCTGGAACAGGATTTTCTCAGAGTTATTCGGTTTCATCCTGAAATAACCATTCCAATATTGGTCCGTATTCATTTGAAATCGTCCCCTCGAGTTGTGCAGTAGCCCTGACCAAGCAGGACATCATCATACCCGTCAGTCGTAAATTAGTTTCTTCATTTCTGACCCAGCACTTGGCTGGTCCCAGAGCAGAGGTAGTTCCTAGGTATTATATTCGAATGATAATTACTTCAGATGTTTATCAACTCTGGTCTACACAGACCTTACGGAAAATAGAATAAATATTGAATTTTTATGTGAGAGTTAGGCTTATTTGTCAATGTGCCTTAATTGAAGTCGTGAAAGGTATCATATGATCGTCGGATGACACCTTATTCGAAATTGAACTTATGTACGTGTGAATCCGAAGGGCCACGTGGAAGCTGATTATTGCGCTTCTGGAGCTATTTGGTCAATTGTAGACGCAACGACAGATTTTGGTTAACGTCGTGTTTCACACCGCAGACCGAAAAATTGAAAGCAATTGAAATGTAAAATTGTGACTGATATATTCGTATCTAAGGCACCGAAAGTCGTGGTTGAGTGAATAGTATTCTGCCTTTGTATTTGGGAATTTCGGGGTTGATTCTTGGCTCGGAGACCGGCTCTCCTAACTAAACATTTTCCCAGGTTTTCCTCATTTCCTATCAGCAAGTGCTGAGACACTACCTTCAAATAGGCCATCTCGTCTTCCTTCCACATACTTGCCAAACAACCCTTCAGTTTCTAGTTGTAAGTAAATGTATCCCACCTGCTTGACAGTCTGAATGTCTGCACTTATTAAGTTTCATGACGACCTGAGCAGTTTGTGACGGGTGACTTGCACGAGGGCAACATAGGTCGATTTTGTCTACTTTCGCTAAGGTAAGGTTTGTGTAGGTTCACTTAGGTCAGGTAAGGTCGGATAAAGTCAAGTGAGCTTGGGTTGATTTTGGCTAGGTTACTTTGCATTAGGTCAGCTTAGGTCACATTATGTCTGGTCAGCTTGGGTTAGGTGAGGCTAGGTTACCTTGCGTTAGATCAGCTTAGGAAAGGATGGGTTGGGTCTTGTGCTTCCAGCACCCGCGTTTCCAGTGTCCCATGTATCATGTATGCATCAACCCGTATCTTTATCGTCTAGTGTTTTCAGCACCCAGAGTTTCCAGGGTTCCGTGTATCCAGCTTCTGTTTTTATCAAGAGAATATTTCTATTTTCCTAGAATTAACGTAGCTGTCAGAATTCATAAGAGAAATAAAGCGAGAAAAAGGAAACATTTGTTTTTCTAACGTATTACAAGTAACTGGTGGGATGTGTTTTGAAAATGAATGTATTTGGACTCAATTCTAAACGGTTTTTACGACGGTAGATTACACTTAAAATTATTTGTTGTCAGGACTTTTTCCATCGTCTGTTTTTTTAAAATTCGCGACGTTTCGGAGGCTGGTTCTGTCTCCGCCTTCAGGTGAGAGGTACCTACTCTGTTGGGTCCCATAGAAAGAGCTAGTCTCTGTCACTCGACAGTATAAATAGTGCAATAATTTCAACTTATCCACTCAAGTATGGGTTCTGTCAGTATATTATAATACTTAAATGATTAAATAAAAATTATAACACAACAAACCTCCGAAACGTCGTGAATTTTAAAAAACAGACGATGGAAAAAGTCCTGACAACAAATAATTTAAAGTACCTGGACTGTTTGTATACTCTACATGTTTCACTCTTGTTCGAAGTGTTTTGCAGAATGTGTAATTCTGATGTGACATTGTGATAAAACCGCAAGCTCCTGGCACGCTGGTGTACATGGACACTCGTCATGCTATCCTATTGTCCAATTAAACGATGAGTCCTCTAATGACAACTGAATTATGCGCTTACATTTAACTCTATAAATAGAATCTGAGGTCGTTAAAGTTTTGAAATAATTTGTGCTTCGACACCCATCTCGTTACGATTATAATGTAATTAAATGCAATTTAATGCAATTACTTCGCTAGGAATTGAAGTAATGAGATTATATTGATTAACGGAGTCAAATGCATTGGCACAAAACACTTAAAGTTATTTTTGTTTAAAACAGTATTACAGACTCTTGTTGTTTATTTCAGAGAACATCGAATAAAAAAGAATTTGTCACTGAAGTAATACAAGTAAACAGGATAATATTACAGTTAAGTATTGAATTGGTATTTGTGACAAGTTTTTATTAAACAAAGTATGAATTACGCAAGCAGTGGCTAGATCTTTAATTAAAATACTAATTTGTTCTGAAGTACGTTTCTTTATGGAGTAATGTTGGGTATGAATACCGAGTAAAAATCTAAAGTGAATGCTGTAAAGGATATTCTTCCTAACGGCGCTACAGTTACGACGTTTTGGAAGTTGTATTAATCTGAGCATTAGGTGACTTGTCATTCTACTGACAGATTTTTTTATTCCTTTTGTGTTCTAATACTAGTATTCTCTGGACTAGTCCAGCATTCAAAAGATCCTGTGTTCGATCCCAACTGTTGTCACTAATGTCAAAATTAAAAAAAAATGTCAGTGTAACGACAGTCAGTTGATGACAGTAGCGTCGTATATATCAATCAAGTATCTGTTGTCACGGACATTTGAAAAATCACATTGATTTTAGGAAAGTATTATACGAATTCATTCTCCATGCCTTAAATGAATATGTTCGCTGTTTTGATAATGTAGGTTAAGATCGGGAAAATAGTTGGTGTAAACGATTAACAAAGTCCAAAAGAACAGTTTTGCAAAATGGCTTCTTTTAGGTTATATCGCCGTGTAGTCTGGTGTTAGTTAACCAACGTTACAAAGGTGCTTGCTGCCTTCATAATCATGAATTCACAACCCAGAAGACAGACATTTTCATACTTGACATCGTGAGAAACTCAAATCCTACCCAACAATTTTACGGAATATAACATATCATCGTCAAAACATTTAAACTTTGTCTAGTTAACTTTTTTACCTCAATAATGATGCTATAGAGAGAACCGTGAGTGTAGAGGAATGATTTTGTGAAGAAACATTTCAGTTCCATACGGTTAATTTCTTCATTTTCTGAGCGATTATTCGCTTCTCAACAAGGATGTAGTTAGTGGGCACTATCATCATCATCCTCATACCGAAGTCCCAATGCAATCTTAAAGGTCACGAAGTGGTTACTGATGTTCTTTTTTCGGGTATCAGATTTGAAAAACATGAAAGAGAAGTAGTGTGAATCTACTTTGGCTCCCAGTGCTTGGGTAATTTTGAGGTTGCGTGTTTGCTAACAAAACTGAAGAGGCACAAACCCCACGTTCTGCGTGTCTCCTTCGCTCACCTTTCTGAGTAGGTATTCTTTGTTTAATGACTCGTTCTTATATAAGTATAATGCCAGTATTTGTGATGATTGATGCATGTAATGCAGTACTTTCGAAATGGTTTTTAACATACAAGATCATGAGAAATGATTATGGTTGTGGTTGACGATGATTATGTAATCATATTTGAATAAGACTGCGTTAAATTATGTTGTACGAACATTTTCAATACTTAGAAGTTAATGCCAGATTTAAATCGTAACATACATGCTGCCATTCATTTTTTAACACCTTATCATTTCGTCTTCTTTGGAATGCATTTTTTCTTGGTGAAAATTCTTAAACTTTAAGGGAATTGAACACTTGGGAGATAAAAATTCATGTGAGAGGATTTATACAATATACCTTGGATAGATGTGTGAACGGGATTAATTCGGCTCAATGCAAAAGAACTAGCAGCAGAATGTTACAAATTCGGTGATGAAACTTTGGAGCCTATAAAAGACTGGAATTTTTGACCTGCTGAACTGTTATCGGGGTTCTGAATAAAGACGCTGCAGTACAACCAATGTTGACAGCCTCACCAGCTCTCTGCCTTACTCAGGTTCTTCCTCACTAGCGTTCTCTGCCTCACACTGTCTCTGGCGGACGTCTATGCCTGAAACGGTATCCGTCGGAAGCGTTCCTTGCAACGACGGCGGGTAAGAAACACGTTCATAGAGAGACCGGATGGCCTAGAGACTGTGCACAGTAGAGTCCGTGTGCGTCAGTGAGATGGTACGGTGCAGATAGGCCATGCTAGAATACGTGTCTAGCAGGTATGGGATGGGGATAATTTTCAGGCAAATTTTCAATTTTTTCAAAAAATCAAAAACGCTGCAAATTACATAAAAGTTCCTTTTTGAAAATGTTTAAAAACTGTTTGGTTTTGCGCGCGTTTTAGAGAGTTTCCAGCATTTTTTGATTTTACGAAAATTTTCAAAATTCGCCTCACCCGAACCTCACTAGAACATCTTCCTGCTAGAATTCGTCTCTACCACAGCAAGTCTCTGTATGACTAGTTGACAGCCTCACCAGCTCTGCTTTGATCAAGTCTCTTTGTCACTACGTCTCAGTCGGACGCGATCCCTGCCTCACACTGTTTCTGGCGGACGTCTATGCCTGAACCGATCTCCGCCGGAAGCGTTCCTTGCAACGACGGCGCGTAAGAAACGTGGTCGAAGAGAGACCGGGTGGCCTAGAGGCTGTGCACAGCAGAGTCCCTGTACGTCATTGAGATGGTATGTCAGAGACAGGCCACGCCAGAAAACGTGTCTGGCAGGTATCGAGTGGGGATAATTTTGAAGGAAATTTTCAAATTTTTCGAAAAATTGAAAAATGCTGCAAATCTTCCAAATGGTGCACAAAACTAAAAAAAATTGAAAAATTATCAAAAAAATTATGAACTTTTTTTGAAAATTTTTGGTTTTGTGAGAGTTTTAGACATTTTCCGCCATTTTTTTATTTTTCGAAAATTTTCAAAAATTTTCAAAATTCGCCTCACCCGAAACTCACTAGAACATTTTCCTGCTAGAATTCGTCTCAACCACAGCAAGAGTCTGCATGACTCGTTGACAGCCTCACCAGCTCTCTGCCTTACTCAGTCTCTTTGTCACTATGTCTCAGTCGGACGCGTTCTCTGACTCACACTGTGTCTGGCGGACGTATATGCCTGAACCGATCTCCGCCGGAAGCGTTCCTTGCAACGACGGCGCGTAAGGAACGTAGTCAAAGAGAGACCGATATGGCCTAGAGGCTGTGCACAGCAGAGTCCCTGTGCGTCATTGAGATGATATGTCAGAGACAGGCCACGAAAGAAAACGTGTCTGGCAGGTATCGGGTGGGAATGATTTTGAAGGAAATTATCAAAAATTTTCAAAAAATCGAAAAATGCTGCAAATCTTTCAAATGGCGCACAAAATTAAAAAAAAATTAAAAATTATCAAAAACATTTCTCTTGAAATTTTTTCAAAAATGTTTGGTTTTGTGCGCGTTTTAAACATTTTGCAGCATTCCCTGATTTTTCGAAAATTTTCAAAATCTTACAAAAGTCGCCTCACCCGAAATTGACTAGAACATCTTCCTGCTAGTATTCGTTTCTACCACAACAAGTCTCTGCATGACTCGTTGACAGCCTCACCAGCTCTCTGCCTTACTCATTCTTTTGTTACTACGTCTCAGTCGGACGCGTTCTCTGCCTAACACTGTCTCTGGCGGACGTCTATGCCTGAAAAGATCTCCGCCGGAAGCGTTCCTTGCAACGACGGCGCGTAAGAAACGTGGTCCAAGAGAGACCGATATGGCCTAGAGGCTGTGCACAGCAGAGTCCCTGTGCGTCATTGAGATGATATGTCGGAGACAGGCCACGAAAGAAAACGTGTCTGGCAGGTATCGGGTGGGAATGATTTTGAAGGAAATTATCAAAAATTTTCAAAAAATCGAAAAATGCTGCAAATCTTTCAAATGGCGCACAAAATTAAAAAAAATTTAAAAATTATCAAAAACATTTCTCTAGAAATTTTTTCAAAAATGTTTGGTTTTGTGGGCGTTTTAGACATTTTCCAGCATTCCCTGATTTTTAGAAAATTTTCAAAATCTTACAAAAGTCGCCTCACCCGAAATTGACTAGAACATCTTCCTGCTAGTATTCGTTTCTACCACAACAAGTCTCTGCATGACTCGTTGACAGCCTCACCAGCTCTCTGCCTTACTCATTCTTTTGTTACTACGTCTCAGTCGGACGCGTTCTCTGCCTAACACTGTCTCTGGCGGACGTCTATGCCTGAACCGATCTCCGCCGGAAGCGTTCCTTGCAACGACGGCGCTTAAGGAACACGGTGAAAGAGAGACCGGATGGGCTAGAGACTGTGCACAGCAGAGTGCATGTCCGTCAGTGCGATGGTACGTCAGAGACAGACCACGCCAGAAAACGGGTCTAGCAGGTGTAAGGGAGGGGAGAATTATGATGCAAATTTTCAAAATTTTCAAAAAGTCGAAAAATGCTGGAAATCTTCCAAATCGCACACAAAACTCAAAAAATTTGAAAAATTTTTATATAAATTATTTTTGACTTTTTTTTCAAAACTTTTTGGTTTTGTGCGCGTTTCCGACATTTTCCAGCATTTTTTGATTTTTCAAAAATTTTCAAAATTCGCCTCATGCGAACCTCACTAGAACAGCTTCGTGATAGAACTCGTCTCTACAGGAGAAGGTCTCTGCATGACTTGGTGACAGCCTCGCAAGCTCTCTGCCTGACACTGTCTCCCGGACGTGTATGCCTCAACCGGTCTCCAACGGAAGCGTTCCTTGCAACGACGGCGCGTAAGGAACACGGTCAAAGAGAGACCGGATGGGCTAGAGACTGTGCACAGCAGAGTGCATGTCCTTCAGTACGATGGTACGTCAGAGACAGACCACGCCAGAAAACGGGTCTGGCAGGTATAAGGGACGGGAGAATTTTGATGCAAATTTTCAAAATTTTCAAAAAGTCGGAAAATGCTGGAAATCTTCCAAATCGAGCACAAAACTCAAAAAATTTGAAAAATTTTCATATAAATTTTTTTTGAATTTTTTTCAAAAATTTTTGGTTTTGTGCGCGTTTCCGACATTTTCCAGCATTTTTTGAGTTTTCGAAAATTTTCAAAAATTTTCAAAATTCGCCTCACGCGAACCTCACTAGAACAGCTGCGTGCTAGAACTCGTCTCTACAGGAGCAGGTCTCTGCATGACTTGGTGACAGCCTCGCAAGCTCTCTGCCTGACACTGTCTGCCGGACAACGTGTATGCCTCAACCGGTCTCCAACGGAAGCGTTCCTTGCAACGACGGCGCGTAAGGAACACGGTCAAAGAGAGACCGGATGGGCTAGAACCTGTGCACAGCAGAGTGCATGTCCTTCAGTACGATGGTACGTCAGAGACAGACCACGCCAGAAAACGGGCCTGGCAGGTATAAGGGAGGGGAGAATTTTGATGCAAATTTTCAAAATTTTCAAAAAGTCGAAAAATGCTGGAAATCTTCCAAATCGCGCACAAAACTCAAAAAATTTGAAAAATTTTCATATAAATTTTTTTTAAAAAATTTTCAAAAATTTTTGGTTTTGTGCTCGTTTCCGACATTTTCCAGCATTTTTTTGAGTTTTCGAAAATATTCAAAAATTTTCAAAATTCGCCTCACGCGAACCTCACTAGAACAGCTGCGTGCTAGAAATCGTCTCTACAGGAGCAGGTCTCTGCATGACTTGGTGACAGCCTTGCAAGCTCTCTGCCTGACACTGTCTGCCGGACAACGTGTATGCCTCAACCGGTCTCCAACGGAAGCGTACCTTGCAAGGACGGCGCGTAAGGAACACGGTCAAAGAGAGACCGGATGGGCTAGAGACTGTGCACAGCAAAGTGCATGTCCGTCAGTGCGATGGTACGTCAGAGACAGACCACGCCAGAAAACGGGTCTGGCAGGTATAAGGGAGGGGAGAATTTTGATGCAAATTTTTAAAATTTTCAAAAAGTCGAAAAATGCTGGAAATCTTCCAAATCGCGCACAAAACTCAAAAAATACGAAAAATTTTCATATAAATTTTTTTGGAAAAGTTTTCAAAAGTTTTTGATTTTGTGCGCGTTTCCGAAATTTTCCAGCTTTTTTTAAGTTTTCGAAAATTTTCAAAAATTTTCAAAATTCGCCTCACCCGAAACTCACTAGAACAGCTTCGTACTAGAACTCGTCTCTACAGCAGCAGGTCTCCGCATGACTTGGTGACAGCCTCGCAACCTCTCTGCCTTGCTCTCTGCCTGACACTGTCTGCCGGACACTGTCTGCCGGACGTGTATGCCTCAACCGGTCTCCAACGGAAGCTTGCTTGCAACGACGGCGCGTAAGGAACACGGTCAAAGAGAGACCGCATGGGCTAGAGACTGTGCACAGCAGAGTGCATGTCCGTCAGTGCGATGGTACGTCAGAGACAGACCACGCCAGAAAACGGGTCTGGCAGGTATAAGGGAGGGGAGAATTTTGATGCAAATTTTCAAAATTTTCAAAAAGTCGAAAAATGCTGGAAATCTTCCAAATCGCGCACAAAACTCAAAAAATTTGAAAAATTTTCATATAAATTTTTTTTGAAAATTTTTCAAAAATTTTTGGTTTAGTGCGCGTTTCCGACACTTTCCAGCATTTTTTGATTTTTCGAAAATTTTCAAAAATTTTCAAAATTCGCCTCACGCGAACCTCACTAGAACAGCTTCGTGCTAGAACTCGTCTCTACAGCAGCAGGTCTCTGCATGACTTGGTGACAGCCTCGCAAGCTCTCTGCCTGACACTGTCTGCCGGACAACGTGTATGCCTCAACCGGTCTCCAACGGAAGCGTTCCTTGCAACGACGGCGCGTAAGGAACACGGGAATGAGACCGGATGGGCTAGAGACTGTGCACAGCAGAGTGCATGTCCGTCAGTGCGATGGTACGTCAGAGACAGACCACGCCAGAAAACGGGTCTGGCAGGTATAAGGGAGGGGAGAATTTTGATGCAAATTTTCAAAATTTTCAAAAGTCGAAAAATGCTGGAAATCTTCCAAATGGCGCACAAAACTCAGAAAATGTTAAAAAATTTCATATAAATTTTTTTTGAAAATTTTTCAAAAAATTTTGGTTTTGTGCGCGTTTCCGACATTTTCCAGCATTTTTTGAGTATTCGAAAATTTTAAAAATTTTTCAAAATTCGCCTCACGCGAACCTCACTAGAACAGCTTCGTGCTAGAACTCGTCTCTCCAGCAGCAGGTCTCTGCATGACTTGGTGACTGCCCCGCAAGCTCTCTGCCTGACACTGTCTGCCGGACAACGTGTATGCCTCAACCGGTCTCCAACGGAAGCGTTCCTTGCAAGGACGGCGCGTAAGGAACACGGTCAAAGAGAGACCGCATGGGCTACAGACTGTGCACAGCAAAGTGCATGTCCGTCAGTGCGATGGTACGTCAGAGACAGACCACGCCAGAAAACGGGTCTGGCAGGTATAAGGGAGGGGAGAATTTTGATGCAAATTTTTAAAATTTTCAAAAAGTCGAAAAATACTGGAAATCTTCCAAATCGCGCACAAAACTCAAAAAATTTGAAAAATTTTCATATAAATTTTTTTTCAAAAATTTTTGGTTTTGTGCGCGTTTCCGACATTTTCCAGCATTTTTTTGAGTTTTCGAAAATATTCAAAAATTTTCAAAATTCGCCTCACGCGAACCTCACTAGAACAGCTGCGTGCTAGAAATCGTCTCTACAGGAGCAGGTCTCTGCATGACTTGGTGACAGCCTTGCAAGCTCTCTGCCTGACACTG
Source organism: Zootermopsis nevadensis (assembly GCF_977971745.1). NCBI lineage: Eukaryota > Metazoa > Arthropoda > Insecta > Blattodea > Termopsidae > Zootermopsis > Zootermopsis nevadensis. The sequence goes on from NW_028259160.1 coordinate 11,872,278, forward strand.
TCTGCCGGACAACGTGTATGCCTCAACCGGTCTCCAACGGAAGCGTACCTTGCAAGGACGGCGCGTAAGGAACACGGTCAAAGAGAGACCGGATGGGCTAGAGACTGTGCACAGCAAAGTGCATGTCCGTCAGTGCGATGGTACGTCAGAGACAGACCACGCCAGAAAACGGGTCTGGCAGGTATAAGGGAGGGGAGAATTTTGATGCAAATTTTTAAAATTTTCAAAAAGTCGAAAAATGCTGGAAATCTTCCAAATCGCGCACAAAACTCAAAAAATACGAAAAATTTTCATATAAATTTTTTTGGAAAAGTTTTCAAAAGTTTTTGATTTTGTGCGCGTTTCCGAAATTTTCCAGCTTTTTTTAAGTTTTCGAAAATTTTCAAAAATTTTCAAAATTCGCCTCACCCGAAACTCACTAGAACAGCTTCGTACTAGAACTCGTCTCTACAGCAGCAGGTCTCCGCATGACTTGGTGACAGCCTCGCAACCTCTCTGCCTTGCTCTCTGCCTGACACTGTCTGCCGGACACTGTCTGCCGGACGTGTATGCCTCAACCGGTCTCCAACGGAAGCTTGCTTGCAACGACGGCGCGTAAGGAACACGGTCAAAGAGAGACCGCATGGGCTAGAGACTGTGCACAGCAGAGTGCATGTCCGTCAGTGCGATGGTACGTCAGAGACAGACCACGCCAGAAAACGGGTCTGGCAGGTATAAGGGAGGGGAAAATTTTGATGCAAATTTTCAAAATTTTCAAAAAGTCGAAAAATGCTGGAAATCTTCCAAATCGCGCACAAAACTCAAAAAATTTGAAAAATTTTCATATAAATTTTTTTTGAAAATTTTTCAAAAATTTTTGGTTTAGTGCGCGTTTCCGACACTTTCCAGCATTTTTTGATTTTTCGAAAATTTTCAAAAATTTTCAAAATTCGCCTCACGCGAACCTCACTAGAACAGCTTCGTGCTAGAACTCGTCTCTACAGCAGCAGGTCTCTGCATGACTTGGTGACAGCCTCGCAAGCTCTCTGCCTGACACTGTCTGCCGGACAACGTGTATGCCTCAACCGGTCTCCAACGGAAGCGTTCCTTGCAACGACGGCGCGTAAGGAACACGGTCAAAGAGAGACCGGATGGGCTAGAGACTGTGCACAGCAGAGTGCATGTCCTTCAGTACGATGGTACGTCAGAGACAGACCACGCCAGAAAACGGGTCTGGCAGGTATAAGGGAGGGGAGAATTTTGATGCAAATTTTCAAAATTTTCAAAAAGTCGAAAAATGCTGGAAATCCTCCAAATCGCACACAAAACTCAAAAAATTTGAAAAATGTTAATAAAAATTTAATTTGAAAATTTTTCAAAAATTTTTGGTTTTGTGCGCGTGTCCGACATTTTCCAGCATTTTTTGATTTTTCGAAAATTTTCAAAAATTTTCAAAATTCGCCTCACGCGAACCTCACTAGAACAGCTTCGTGCTAGAACTCGTCTCTACAGGAGCAGGTCTCTGCATGACTTGGTGACAGCCTCGCAAGCTCTCTGCCTGACACTGTCTGCCGGACAACGTGTATGCCTCTACCGGTCTCCAACGGAAGCGTTCCTTCCAACGACGGCGCGTAAGGAACACGGGAATGAGACCGGATGGGCTAGAGACTGTGCACAGCAGAGTGCATGTCCGTCAGTGCGATGGTACGTCAGAGACAGACCACGCCAGAAAACGGGTCTGGCAGGTATAAGGGAGGGGAGAATTTTGATGCAAATTTTCAAAATTTTCAAAAAGTCGAAAAATGCTGGAAATCTTCCAAATGGCGCACAAAACTCAAAAAAATTGAAAAAATTTCATATAATTTTTTTTTGAAAATTTCTCAAAAATTTTTGGTTTTGTGCGCGTTTCCGACATTTTCCAGCATTTTTTGAGTTTTCGAAAATTTTCAAAATTCGCCTCACGCGAACATCACTACAACAGCTGCGTGCTAGAACTCGTCTCTACAGCAGCAGGTCTATGCATGACTTGGTGACAGCCTCGCAAGCTCTCTGCCTGACACTGTCTGCCGGACAACGTGTATGCCTCAACCGGTCTCCAACGGAAGCGTTCCTTGCAACGACGGCGCGTAAGGAACACGGTCAAAGAGAGACCGGATGGGCTAGAGACTGTGCACAGCAGAGTGCATGTCCGTCAGTGCGATGGTACGTCAGAGACAGACCACGCCAGAAAACGGGTCTGGCAGGTATAAGGGAGGGGAGAATTTTGATGCAAATTTTCAAAATTTTCAAAAAGTCGAAAAATGCTGGAAATCTTCCAAATCGCGCACAAAACTCAAAAAATTTGAAAAATTTTCATATAAATTTTTTTTGAAAATTTTTCAAAAAATTTTGGTTTTGTGCGCGTTTCCGACATTTTCCAGCATTTTTTGATTTTTCGAAAATTTTCAAAAATTTTCAAAATTCGCCTCACGCGAACCTCACTAGAACAGCTTCGTGCTAGAACTCGTCACTACAGCAGCAGGTCTCTGCATGACTTGGTGACAGCCTCGCAAGCTCTCTGCCTGACACTGTCTGCCGGACAACGTGTATGCCTCAACCGGTCTCCAACGGAAGCGTTCCTTGCAACGACGGCGCGTAAGGAACACGGTCAAAGAGAGACCGGATGGGCTAGAGACTGCACAGCAGAGTGCATGTCCTTCAGTACTATGGTACGTCAGAGACAGACCACGCCAGAAAACGGGTCTGGCAGGTATAAGGGAGGGGAGAATTTTGATGCAAATTTTCAAAATTTTCAAAAAGTCGAAAAATGCTGGAAATCCTCCAAATCGCACACAAAACTCAAAAAATTTGAAAAATGTTCATAAAAATTTAATTTGAAAATTTTTCAAAAATTTTTGGTTTTGTGCGCGTGTCCGACATTTTCCAGCATTTTTTGATTTTTCAAAAATTTTCAAAAATTTTCAAAATTCGCCTCACGCGAACCTCACTAGAACAGCTGCGTGCTAGAACTCGTCTCTACAGCAGCAGGTCTATGCATGACTTGGTGACAGCCTCGCAAGCTCTCTGCCTGACACTGTCTGCCGGACAACGTGTATGCCTCAACCGGTCTCCAACGGAAGCGTTCCTTGCAACGACGGCGCGTAAGGAACAAGGTGAAAGAGAGACCGGATGGGCTAGAGACTGTGCACAGCAGCGTGCATGTCCGTCAGTGCGATGGTATGTCAGAGACAGACCACGCCAGAAAACGGGTATGGCAGGTATAAGGGAGGGGAGAATTTTGATGCAAATTTTCAAAATTTTCAAAAAGTCAAAAAATGCTAGAAATCTTCCAAATCGCGCACAAAACTCAAAAAATTTGAAAAAATTTCATATAAATTTTTTTTGAAAATTTTTGCTTTTGTGCGCGTTTCCGACATTTTCCAGCATTTTTTGATTTTTCGAAAATTTTCAAAATTCGCCTCACGCGAACATCACTAGAACAGCTGCGTGCTAGAACTCGTCTCTACAGGAGCAGGTCTCTGCATGACTTGGTGACAGCCTCGCAAGCTCTCTGCCTGACACTGTCTGCCGGACAACGTGTATGCCTCAACCGGTCTCCAACGGAAGCGTTCCTTCCAACGACGGCGCGTAAGGAACACGGTCAAAGAGAGACCGGATGGGCTAGAGACTGTGCACAGCAAAGTGCATGTCCGTCAGTGCGATGGTACGTCAGAGACAGACCACGCCAGAAAACGGGTCTGGCAGGTATAAGGGAGGGGAGAATTTTGATGCAAATTTTTAAAATTTTCAAAAAGTCGAAAAATGCTGGAAATCTTCCAAATCGCGCACAAAACTCAAAAAATTTGAAAAAATTTCATATAAATTTTTTTTAAAAAATTTTCAAAAATTTTTGGTTTTGTGCGCGTTTCCGACATTTTCCAGCATTTTTTTGAGTTTTCGAAAATATTCAAAAATTTTCAAAATTCGCCTCACGCGAACCTCACTAGAACAGCTGCGTGCTAGAACTCGTCTCTACAGGAGCAGGTCTCTGCATGACTTGGTGACAGCCTTGCAAGCTCTCTGTCTGACACTGTCTGCCGGACAACGTGTATGCCTCAACCGGTCTCCAACGGAAGCGTACCTTGCAAGGACGGCGCGTAAGGAACACGGTCAAAGAGAGACCGGATGGGCTAGAGACTGTGCACAGCAAAGTGCATGTCCGTCAGTGCGATGGTACGTCAGAGACAGACCACGCCAGAAAACGGGTCTGGCAGGTATAAGGGAGGGGAGAATTTTGATGCAAATTTTTAAAATTTTCAAAAAGTCGAAAAATGCTGGAAATCTTCCAAATCGCGCACAAAACTCAAAAAATTTGAAAAATTTTCATATAAAATTTTTGGAAAAGTTTTCAAAAGTTTTTGATTTTGTGCGCGTTTCCGAAATTTTCCAGCATTTTTTAAGTTTTCGAAAATTTTCAAAAATTTTCAAAATTCGCCTCACCCGAAACTCACTAGAACAGCTTCGTACTAGAACTCGTCTCTACAGCAGCAGGTCTCCGCATGACTTGGTGACAGCCTCGCAACCTCTCTGCCTTGCTCTCTGCCTGACACTGTCTGCCGGACACTGTCTGCCGGACGTGTATGCCTCAACCGGTCTCCAACGGAAGCTTGCTTGCAACGACGGCGCGTAAGGAACACGGTCAAAGAGAGACCGCATGGGAAAGAGACTGTGCACAGCAGAGTGCATGTCCGTCAGTGCGATGGTACGTCAGAGACAGACCACGCCAGAAAACGGGTCTGGCAGGTATAAGGGAGGGGAGAATTTTGATGCAAATTTTCAAAATTTTCAAAAAGTCGAAAAATGCTGGAAATCTTCCAAATCGCGCACAAAACTCAAAAAAATTGAAAAAATTTCATATAAATTTTTTTTGAAAATTTCTCAAAAATTTTTGGTTTTGTGCGCGTTTCCGACATTTTCCAGCATTTTTTGAGTTTTCGAAAATTTTCAAAATTCGCCTCACGCGAACATCACTAGAACAGCTGCGTGCTAGAACTCGTCTCTACAGCAGCAGGTCTATGCATGACTTGGTGACAGCCTCGCAAGCTCTCTGCCTGACACTGTCTGCCGGACAACGTGTATGCCTCAACCGGTCTCCAACGGAAGCGTTCCTTGCAACGACGGCGCGTAAGGAACACGGTCAAAGAGAGACCGGATGGGCTAGAGACTGTGCACAGCAGAGTGCATGTCCGTCAGTGCGATGGTACGTCAGAGACAGACCACGCCAGAAAACGGGTCTGGCAGGTATAAGGGAGGGGAGAATTTTGATGCAAATTTTCAAAATTTTCAAAAAGTCGAAAAATGCTGGAAATCTTCCAAATCGCGCACAAAACTCAAAAAATTTGAAAAATTTTCATATAAATTTTTTTTGAAAATTTTTCAAAAAATTTTGGTTTTGTGCGCGTTTCCGACATTTTCCAGCATTTTTTGATTTTTCGAAAATTTTCAAAAATTTTCAAAATTCGCCTCACGCGAACCTCACTAGAACAGCTTCGTGCTAGAACTCGTCTCTACAGCAGCAGGTCTCTGCATGACTTGGTGACAGCCTCGCAAGCTCTCTGCCTGACACTGTCTGCCGGTCAACGTGTATGCCTCAACCGGTCTCCAACGGAAGCGTTCCTTGCAACGACGGCGCGTAAGGAACACGGTCAAAGAGAGACCGGATGGGCTAGAGACTGTGCACAGCAGAGTGCATGTCCTTCAGTACTATGGTACGTCAGAGACAGACCACGCCAGAAAACGGGTCTGGCAGGTATAAGGGAGGGGAGAATTTTGATGCAAATTTTCAAAATTTTCAAAAAGTCGAAAAATGCTGGAAATCCTCCAAATCGCACACAAAACTCAAAAAATTTGAAAAATGTTCATAAAAATTTAATTTGAAAATTTTTCAAAAATTTTTGGTTTTGTGCGCGTGTCCGACATTTTCCAGCATTTTTTGATTTTTCGAAAATTTTCAAAAATTTTCAAAATTCGCCTCACGCGAACCTCACTAGAACAGCTGCGTGCTAGAACTCGTCTCTACAGCAGCAGGTCTATGCATGACTTGGTGACAGCCTCGCAAGCTCTCTGCCTGACACTGTCTGCCGGACAACGTGTATGCCTCAACCGGTCTCCAACGGAAGCGTTCCTTGCAACGACGGCGCGTAAGGAACAAGGTGAAAGAGAGACCGGATGGGCTAGAGACTGTGCACAGCAGCGTGCATGTCCGTCAGTGCGATGGTATGTCAGAGACAGACCACGCCAGAAAACGGGTATGGCAGGTATAAGGGAGGGGAGAATTTTGATGCAAATTTTCAAAATTTTCAAAAAGTCAAAAAATGCTAGAAATCTTCCAAATCGCGCACAAAACTCAAAAAATTTGAAAAAATTTCATATAAATTTTTTTTGAAAATTTTTGCTTTTGTGCGCGTTTCCGACATTTTCCAGCATTTTTTGATTTTTCGAAAATTTTCAAAATTCGCCTCACGCGAACATCACTAGAACAGCTGCGTGCTAGAACTCGTCTCTACAGGAGCAGGTCTCTGCATGACTTGGTGACAGCCTCGCAAGCTCTCTGCCTGACACTGTCTGCCGGACAACGTGTATGCCTCAACCGGTCTCCAACGGAAGCGTTCCTTCCAACGACGGCGCGTAAGGAACACGGTCAAAGAGAGACCGGATGGGCTAGAGACTGTGCACAGCAAAGTGCATGTCCGTCAGTGCGATGGTACGTCAGAGACAGACCACGCCAGAAAACGGGTCTGGCAGGTATAAGGGAGGGGAGAATTTTGATGCAAATTTTTAAAATTTTCAAAAAGTCGAAAAATGCTGGAAATCTTCCAAATCGCGCACAAAACTCAAAAAATTTGAAAAAATTTCATATAAATTTTTTTTAAAAAATTTTCAAAAATTTTTGGTTTTGTGCGCGTTTCCGACATTTTCCAGCATTTTTTTGAGTTTTCGAAAATATTCAAAAATTTTCAAAATTCGCCTCACGCGAACCTCACTAGAACAGCTGCGTGCTAGAACTCGTCTCTACAGGAGCAGGTCTCTGCATGACTTGGTGACAGCCTTGCAAGCTCTCTGTCTGACACTGTCTGCCGGACAACGTGTATGCCTCAACCGGTCTCCAACGGAAGCGTACCTTGCAAGGACGGCGCGTAAGGAACACGGTCAAAGAGAGACCGGATGGGCTAGAGACTGTGCACAGCAAAGTGCATGTCCGTCAGTGCGATGGTACGTCAGAGACAGACCACGCCAGAAAACGGGTCTGGCAGGTATAAGGGAGGGGAGAATTTTGATGCAAATTTTTAAAATTTTCAAAAAGTCGAAAAATGCTGGAAATCTTCCAAATCGCGCACAAAACTCAAAAAATTTGAAAAATTTTCATATAAAATTTTTGGAAAAGTTTTCAAAAGTTTTTGATTTTGTGCGCGTTTCCGAAATTTTCCAGCATTTTTTAAGTTTTCGAAAATTTTCAAAAATTTTCAAAATTCGCCTCACCCGAAACTCACTAGAACAGCTTCGTACTAGAACTCGTCTCTACAGCAGCAGGTCTCCGCATGACTTGGTGACAGCCTCGCAACCTCTCTGCCTTGCTCTCTGCCTGACACTGTCTGCCGGACACTGTCTGCCGGACACTGTCTGCCGGACGTGTATGCCTCAACCGGTCTCCAACGGAAGCTTGCTTGCAACGACGGCGCGTAAGGAACACGGTCAAAGAGAGACCGCATGGGCTAGAGACTGTGCACAGCAGAGTGCATGTCCGTCAGTGCGATGGTACGTCAGAGACAGACCACGCCAGAAAACGGGTCTGGCAGGTATAAGGGAGGGGAGAATTTTGATGCAAATTTTCAAAATTTTCAAAAAGTCGAAAAATGCTGGAAATCTTCCAAATCGCGCACAAAACTCAAAAAATTTGAAAAATTTTCATATAAATTTTTTTTGAAAATTTTTCAAAAATTTTTGGTTTTGTGCGCGTTTCCGACATTTTCCAGCATTTTTTGATTTTTCGAAAATTTTCAAAAATTTTCAAAATTCGCCTCACGCGAACCTCACTAGAACAGCTTCGTGCTAGAACTTGTCTCTACAGCAGCAGGTCTCTGCATGACTTGGTGACAGCCTCGCAAGCTCTCTGCCTGACACTGTCTGCCGGACAACGTGTATGCCTCAACCGGTCTCCAACGGAAGCGTTCCTTGCAACGACGGCGCGTAAGGAACACGGTCAAAGAGAGACCGGATGGGCTAGAGACTGTGCACAGCAGAGTGCATGTCCTTCAGTACGATGGTACGTCAGAGACAGACCACGCCAGAAAACGGGTCTGGCAGGTATAAGGGAGGGGAGAATTTTGATGCAAATTTTCAAAATTTTCAAAAAGTCGAAAAATGCTGGAAATCCTCCAAATCGCACACAAAACTCAAAAAATTTGAAAAATGTTAATAAAAATTTAATTTGAAAATTTTTCAAAAATTTTTGGTTTTGTGCGCGTGTCCGACATTTTCCAGCATTTTTTGATTTTTCGAAAATTTTCAAAAATTTTCAAAATTCGCCTCACGCGAACCTCACTAGAACAGCTTCGTGCTAGAACTCGTCTCTACAGGAGCAGGTCTCTGCATGACTTGGTGACAGCCTCGCAAGCTCTCTGCCTGACACTGTCTGCCGGACAACGTGTATGCCTCTACCGGTCTCCAACGGAAGCGTTCCTTCCAACGACGGCGCGTAAGGAACACGGGAATGAGACCGGATGGGCTAGAGACTGTGCACAGCAGAGTGCATGTCCGTCAGTGCGATGGTACGTCAGAGACAGACCACGCCAGAAAACGGGTCTGGCAGGTATAAGGGAGGGGAGAATTTTGATGCAAATTTTCAAAATTTTCAAAAAGTCGAAAAATGCTGGAAATCTTCCAAATGGCGCACAAAACTCAAAAAAATTGAAAAAATTTCATATAATTTTTTTTTGAAAATTTCTCAAAAATTTTTGGTTTTGTGCGCGTTTCCGACATTTTCCAGCATTTTTTGCGTTTTCGAAAATTTTCAAAATTCGCCTCACGCGAACATCACTAGAACAGCTGCGTGCTAGAACTCGTCTCTACAGCAGCAGGTCTATGCATGACTTGGTGACAGCCTCGCAAGCTCTCTGCCTGACACTGTCTGCCGGACAACGTGTATGCCTCAACCGGTCTCCAACGGAAGCGTTCCTTGCAACGACGGCGCGTAAGGAACACGGTGAAAGAGAGACCGGATGGGCTAGAGACTGTGCACAGCAGCGTGCATGTCCGTCAGTGCGATGGTATGTCAGAGACAGACCACGCCAGAAAACGGGTATGGCAGGTATAAGGGAGGGGAGAATTTTGATGCAAATTTTCAAAATTTTCAAAAAGTCAAAAAATGCTAGAAATCTTCCAAATCGCGCACAAAACTCAAAAAATTTGAAAAAATTTCATATAAATTTTTTTTGAAAATTTTTGCTTTTGTGCGCGTTTCCGACATTTTCCAGCATTTTTTGATTTTTCGAAAATTTTCAAAATTCGCCTCACGCGAACATCACTAGAACAGCTGCGTGCTAGAACTCGTCTCTACAGGAGCAGGTCTCTGCATGACTTGGTGACAGCCTCGCAAGCTCTCTGCCTGACACTGCCGGACAACGTGTATGCCTCTACCGGTCTCCAACGGAAGCGTTCCTCGCAACGACGGCGCGTAAGGAACACGGTGAAAGAGAGACCGGATGGGCTAGAGACTGTGCACAGCAGAGTGCATGTCCGTCAGTGCGATGGTACGTCAGAGACAGACCACGCCAGAAAACGGGTCTGGCAGGTATAAGGGAGGGGAGAATTTTGATGCAAATTTTCAAAATTTTCAAAAGTCGAAAAATGCTGGAAATCTTCCAAATGGCGCACAAAACTCAAAAAATGTGAAAAAATTTCATATAAATTTTTTTTGAAAATTTTTCAAAAAATTTTGGTTTTGTGCGCGTTTCCGACATTTTCCAGCATTTTTTGAGTATTCGAAAATTTTAAAAATTTTTCAAAATTCGCCTCACGCGAACCTCACTAGAACAGCTTCGTGCTAGAACTCGTCTCTCCAGCAGCAGGTCTCTGCATGACTTGGTGACTGCCCCGCAAGCTCTCTGCCTGACACTGTCTGCCGGACAACGTGTATGCCTCAACCGGTCTCCAACGGAAGCGTTCCTTGCAAGGACGGCGCGTAAGGAACACGGTCAAAGAGAGACCGGATGGGCTAGAGACTGTGCACAGCAAAGTGCATGTCCGTCAGTGCGATGGTACGTCAGAGACAGACCACGCCAGAAAACGGGTCTGGCAGGTATAAGGGAGGGGAGAATTTTGATGCAAATTTTTAAAATTTTCAAAAAGTCGAAAAATGCTGGAAATCTTCCAAATCGCGCACAAAACTCAAAAAATTTGAAAAATTTTCATATAAATTTTTTTTAAAAAATTTTCAAAAATTTTTGGTTTTGTGCGCGTTTCCGACATTTTCCAGCATTTTTTTGAGTTTTCGAAAATATTCAAAAATTTTCAAAATTCGCCTCACGCGAACCTCACTAGAACAGCTGCGTGCTAGAACTCGTCTCTACAGGAGCAGGTCTGTGCATGACTTGGTGACAGCCTCGCAAGCTCTCTGCCTGACACTGTCTGCCGGACAACGTGTATGCCTCAACCGGTCTCCAACGGAAGCGTTCCTTGCAACGACGGCGCGTAAGGAACACGGTCAAAGAGAGACCGGATGGGCTAGAGACTGTGCACAGCAGAGTGCATGTCCTTCAGTACGATGGTACGTCAGAGACAGACCACGCCAGAAAACGGGTCTGGCAGGTATAAGGGAGGGGAGAATTTTGATGCAAATTTTCAAAATTTTCAAAAAGTCGAAAAATGCTGGAAATCCTCCAAATCGCACACAAAACTCAAAAAATTTGAAAAATGTTAATAAAAATTTAATTTGAAAATTTTTCAAAAATTTTTGGTTTTGTGCGCGTGTCCGACATTTTCCAGCATTTTTTGATTTTTCGAAAATTTTCAAAAATTTTCAAAATTCGCCTCACGCGAACCTCACTAGAACAGCTTCGTGCTAGAACTCGTCTCTACAGGAGCAGGTCTCTGCATGACTTGGTGACAGCCTCGCAAGCTCTCTGCCTGACACTGTCTGCCGGACAACGTGTATGCCTCTACCGGTCTCCAACGGAAGCGTTCCTTCCAACGACGGCGCGTAAGGAACACGGTGAATGAGACCGGATGGGCTAGAGACTGTGCACAGCAGAGTGCATGTCCGTCAGTGCGATGGTACGTCAGAGACAGACCACGCCAGAAAACGGGTCTGGCAGGTATAAGGGAGGGGAGAATTTTGATGCAAATTTTCAAAATTTTCAAAAAGTCGAAAAATGCTGGAAATCTTCCAAATTTCGCACAAAACTCAAAAAAATTGAAAAAATTTCATATAATTTTTTTTTGAAAATTTCTCAAAAATTTTTGGTTTTGTGCGCGTTTCCGACATTTTCCAGCATTTTTTGAGTTTTCGAAAATTTTCAAAATTCGCCTCACGCGAACATCACTAGAACAGCTGCGTGCTAGAACTCGTCTCTACAGCAGCAGGTCTATGCATGACTTGGTGACAGCCTCGCAAGCTCTCTGCCTGACACTGTCTGCCGGACAACGTGTATGCCTCAACCGGTCTCCAACGGAAGCGTTCCTTGCAACGACGGCGCGTAAGGAACACGGTGAAAGAGAGACCGGATGGGCTAGAGACTGTGCACAGCAGCGTGCATGTCCGTCAGTGCGATGGTATGTCAGAGACAGACCACGCCAGAAAACGGGTATGGCAGGTATAAGGGAGGGGAGAATTTTGATGCAAATTTTCAAAATTTTCAAAAAGTCAAAAAATGCTAGAAATCTTCCAAATCGCGCACAAAACTCAAAAAATTTGAAAAAATTTCATATAAATTTTTTTTGAAAATTTTTTGAAAATTTTTGCTTTTGTGCGCGTTTCCGACATTTTCCAGCATTTTTTGATTTTTCGAAAATTTTCAAAATTCGCCTCACGCGAACATCACTAGAACAGCTGCGTGCTAGAACTCGTCTCTACAGCAGCAGGTCTCTGCATGACTTGGTGACAGCCTCGCAAGCTCTCTGCCTGACACTGTCTGCCGGACAACGTGTATGCCTCAACCGGTCTCCAACGGAAGCGTTCCTTCCAACGACGGCGCGTAAGGAACACGGTCAAAGAGAGACCGGATGGGCTAGAGACTGTGCACAGCAGAGTGCATGTCCGTCAGTGCGATGGTACGTCAGAGACAGACCACGCCAGAAAACGGGTCTGGCAGGTATAAGGGAGGGGAGAATTTTGATGCAAATTTTCAAAATTTTCAAAAAGTCGAAAAATGCTGGAAATCTTCCAAATCGCGCACAAAACTCAAAAAATTTGAAAAATTTTCATATAAATTTTTTTTGAAAATTTTTCAAAAATTTTTGGTTTTGTGCGCGTTTCCGACATTTTCCAGCATTTTTTCATTTTTCGAAAATTTTCAAAAATTTTCAAAATTCGCCTCACGCGAACCTCACTAGAACAGCTTCGTGCTAGAACTCGTCTCTACAGCAGCAGGTCTCTGCATGACTTGGTGACAGCCTCGCAAGCTCTCTGCCTGACACTGTCTGCCGGACAACGTGTATGCCTCAACCGGTCTCCAACGGAAGCGTTCCTTGCAACGACGGCGCGTAAGGAACACGGTCAAAGAGAGACCGGATGGGCTAGAGACTGTGCACAGCAGAGTGCATGTCCTTCAGTACGATGGTACGTCAGAGACAGACCACGCCAGAAAACGGGTCTGGCAGGTATAAGGGAGGGGAGAATTTTGATGCAAATTTTCAAAATTTTCAAAAAGTCGAAAAATGCTGGAAATCCTCCAAATCGCACACAAAACTCAAAAAATTTGAAAAATGTTCATAAAAATTTAATTTGAAAATTTTTCAAAAATTTTTGGTTTTGTGCGCGTGTCCGACATTTTCCAGCATTTTTTGATTTTTCGAAAATTTTCAAAAATTTTCAAAATTCGCCTCACGCGAACCTCACTAGAACAGCTTCGTGCTAGAACTCGTCTCTACAGGAGCAGGTCTCTGCATGACTTGGTGACAGCCTCGCAAGCTCTCTGCCTGACACTGTCTGCCGGACAACGTGTATGCCTCTACCGGTCTCCAACGGAAGCGTTCCTTCCAACGACGGCGCGTAAGGAACACGGTGAATGAGACCGGATGGGCTAGAGACTGTGCACAGCAGAGTGCATGTCCGTCAGTGCGATGGTACGTCAGAGACAGACCACGCCAGAAAACGGGTCTGGCAGGTATAAGGGAGGGGAGAATTTTGATGCAAATTTTCAAAATTTTCAAAAAGTCAAAAAATGCTAGAAATCTTCCAAATCGCGCACAAAACTCAAAAAATTTGAAAAAATTTCATATAAATTTTTTTTGAAAATTTTTGCTTTTGTGCACGTTTCCGACATTTTCCAGCATTTTTTGATTTTTCGAAAATTTTCAAAATTCGCCTCACGCGAACATCACTAGAACAGCTGCGTGCTAGAACTCGTCTCTACAGCAGCAGGTCTCTGCATGACTTGGTGACAGCCTCGCAAGCTCTCTGCCTGACACTGTCTGCCGGACAACGTGTATGCCTCAACCGGTCCCCAACGGAAGCGTTCCTTCCAACGACGGCGCGTAAGGAACACGGTGAAAGAGAGACCGGATGGGCTAGAGACTGTGCACAGCAGAGTGCATGTCCGTCAGTGCGATGGTACGTCAGAGACAGACCACGCCAGAAAACGGGTCTGGCAGGTATATGGGAGGGGAGAATTTTGATGCAAATTTTTAAAATTTTCAAAAAGTCGAAAAATGCTGGAAATCTTCCAAATCGCGCACAAAACGCAAAAAATTTGAAAAATTTTCATATACATTTTTTTTGAAAATTTTTCAAAAATTTTTGGTTTTGTGCGCGTTTCCGACATTTTCCAGCATTTTTTGATTTTTCGAAAATTTTCAAAAATTTTCAAAATTCGCCTCACGCGAACCTCACTAGAACAGCTTCGTGCTAGAACTCGTCTCTACAGGAGCAGGTCTCTGCATGACTTGGTGACAGCCTCGCAAGCTCTCTGCCTGACACTGTCTGCCGGACGTGTATGCCTCAACCGGTCTCCAACGGAAGCGTTCCTTGCAACGACGGCGCGTAAGGAACACGGTCAAAGAGAGACCGGATGGGCTAGAGACTGTGCACAGCAGAGTGCATGTCCGTCAGTGCGATTGTACGTCAGAGACAGACCACGCCAGAACGGGTCTGGCTGGTATAAGGGAGGGGAGAATTTTGATGCAAATTTTCAAAATTTTCAAAAAGTCGAAAAATTCTAGAAATCTACCAAATCGCGCACAAAACTCAAAAAAATTGAAAAAATTTCATATAAATTTTTTTTGAAAATTTTTTGAAAATTTTTGCTTTTGTGCGCGTTTCCGACATTTTCCAGCATTTTTTGATTTTTCGAAAATTTTCAAAATTCGCCTCACATGAACATCACTAGAACAGCTGCGTGCTAGAACTCGTCTCTACAGGAGCAGGTCTCTGCATGACTTGGTGACAGCCTCGCAAGCTCTCTGCCTGACACTGTCTGCCGGACAACGTGTATGCCTCTACCGGTCTCCAACGGAAGCGTTCCTTGCAACGACGGCGCGTTAGGAACACGGTGAAAGAGAGACCGGATGGGCTAGAGACTGTGCACAGCAGAGTGCATGTCCGTCAGTGCGATGGTACGTCAGAGACAGACCACGCCAGAAAACGGGTCTGGCAGGTATAAGGGAGGGGAGAATTTTGATGCAAATTTTCAAAATTTTCAAAAAGTCGAAAAATGCTGGAAATCTTCCAAATCGCGCACAAAACGCAAAAAAATTGAAAAATTTTCATATACATTTTTTTTGAAAATTTTTCAAAAATTTTTGGTTTTGTGCGCGTTTCCGCCTTTTTCGAGCATTTTTTGATTTTTCGAAAATTTTCAAAATTCGCCTCACGCGAACATCACTAGAACAGCTGCGTGCTAGAACTCGTCTCTACAGCAGCAGGTCTCTGCATGACTTGGTGACAGCCTCGCAAGCTCTCTGCCTGACACTGTCTGCCGGACAACGTGTATGCCTCTACCGGTCTCCAACGGAAGCGTCCCTTGCAACGACGGCGCGTAAGGAACACGGTCAAAGAGAGACCGGATGGGCTAGAGACTGTACACAGCAGAGTGCATGTCCTTCAGTACGATGGTACGGCAGAGACAGACCACGCCAGAAAACGGGTCTGGCAGGTATAAGGGAGGGGAGAATTTTGATGCAAATTTTCAAAATTTTCATAAAGTCGAAAAAT
This sequence comes from Zootermopsis nevadensis, assembly GCF_977971745.1. Taxonomy (NCBI): domain Eukaryota; kingdom Metazoa; phylum Arthropoda; class Insecta; order Blattodea; family Termopsidae; genus Zootermopsis; species Zootermopsis nevadensis. The sequence goes on from NW_028259160.1 coordinate 11,887,663, forward strand.
GCTGGAAATCCTCCAAATCGCACACGAAACTCAAAAAATTTGAAAAATTCTCATAAAAGTTTTTTTTTAAAATTTTTCAAAAATTTTTGGTTTTGGGCGCGTTTCCGACATTTTCCAGCATTTTTTGATTTTTCGAAAATTTTCCAAATTTTTCAAAATTCGCCTCACGCGAACCTCACTAGAACAGCTTCGTGCTAGAACTCGTCTCTACAGGAGCAGGTCTCTGCATGACTTGGTGACAGCCTCGCAAGCTCTCTGCCTGACACTGTCTGCCGGACGTGTATGCCTCTACCGGTCTCCAACGGAAGCGTTCCTTGCAAGGACGGCGCGTAAGGAACACGGTGAAAGAGAGACCGGATGGGCTAGAGACTGTGCACAGCAGAGTGCATGTCCGTCAGTGCTATGGTACGTCAGAGACAGACCACGCCAGAAAACGGGTCTGGCAGGTATAAGGGAGAAGAGAATTTTGATGTAAATTTTCAAAATTTTCAAAAAGTCGAAAAATGCTGGAAATCTTCCAAATCGCGCACAAAACTCAAAAAATTTGAAAAATTTTCATATAAATTTTTTTTTAAAATTTTTCAAAAATTTTTGGTTTTGTTCGCGTTTCGGACATTTTCCAGCATTTTTTGATTTTTCGAAAATTTTCAAAAATTTTCAAAATTCGCCTCACGCGAACCTCACTAGAACAGCTGCGTGCTAGAACTCGTCTCTACAGGAGCAGGTCTCTGCATGACTTGGTGACAGCCTCGCAAGCTCTCTGCCTGACACTGTCTGCCGGACAACGTGTATGCCTCTACCGGTCTCCAACGGAAGCGTCCCTTGCAACGACGGCGCGTAAGGAACACGGTCAAAGAGAGACCGGATGGGCTAGAGACTGTACACAGCAGAGTGCATGTCCTTCAGTACGATGGTACGTCAGAGACAGACCACGCCAGAAAACGGGTCTGGCAGGTATAAGGGAGGGGAGAATTTTGATGCAAATATTCAAAATTTTCAAAAAGTCGAAAAATGCTGGAAATCCTCCAAATCGCACACAAAACTCAAAAAATTTGAAAAATTTTCATAAAATTTTTTTTTTGAAAAATTTTCAAAAATTTTTGGTTTTGTGCGCGTTTCCGACATTTTCCAGCATTTTTTGATTTTTCGAAAATTTCAAAAATTTTCAAAATTCGCCTCACGCGAACCTCACTAGAACAGCTTCGTGCTAGAACTCGTCTCTACAGGAGCAGGTCTCTGCATGACTTGGTGACAGCCTCGCAAGCTCTCTGCCTGACACTGCCGGACAACGTGTATGCCTCTACCGGTCTCCAACGGAAGCGTTCCTCGCAACGACGGCGCGTAAGGAACACGGTGAAAGAGAGACCGGATGGGCTAGAGACTGTGCACAGCAGAGTGCATGTCCGTCAGTGCGATGGTACGTCAGAGACAGACCACGCCAGAAAACGGGTCTGGCAGGTATAAGGGACGGGAGAATTTTGATGCAAATTTTCAAAATTTTCAAAAAGTCGGAAAATGCTGGAAATCTTCCAAATCGAGCACAAAACTCAAAAAATTTGAAAAATTTTCATATAAATTTTTTTTGAATTTTTTTCAAAAATTTTTGGTTTTGTGCGCGTTTCCGACATTTTCCAGCATTTTTTGAGTTTTCGAAAATTTTCAAAAATTTTCAAAATTCGCCTCACGCGAACCTCACTAGAACAGCTGCGTGCTAGAACTCGTCTCTACAGGAGCAGGTCTCTGCATGACTTGGTGACAGCCTCGCAAGCTCTCTGCCTGACACTGTCTGCCGGACAACGTGTATGCCTCAACCGGTCTCCAACGGAAGCGTTCCTTGCAACGACGGCGCGTAAGGAACACGGTCAAAGAGAGACCGGATGGGCTAGAACCTGTGCACAGCAGAGTGCATGTCCTTCAGTACGATGGTACGTCAGAGACAGACCACGCCAGAAAACGGGCCTGGCAGGTATAAGGGAGGGGAGAATTTTGATGCAAATTTTCAAAATTTTCAAAAAGTCGAAAAATGCTGGAAATCTTCCAAATCGCGCACAAAACTCAAAAAATTTGAAAAATTTTCATATAAATTTTTTTTAAAAAATTTTCAAAAATTTTTGGTTTTGTGCTCGTTTCCGACATTTTCCAGCATTTTTTTGAGTTTTCGAAAATATTCAAAAATTTTCAAAATTCGCCTCACGCGAACCTCACTAGAACAGCTGCGTGCTAGAAATCGTCTCTACAGGAGCAGGTCTCTGCATGACTTGGTGACAGCCTTGCAAGCTCTCTGCCTGACACTGTCTGCCGGACAACGTGTATGCCTCAACCGGTCTCCAACGGAAGCGTACCTTGCAAGGACGGCGCGTAAGGAACACGGTCAAAGAGAGACCGGATGGGCTAGAGACTGTGCACAGCAAAGTGCATGTCCGTCAGTGCGATGGTACGTCAGAGACAGACCACGCCAGAAAACGGGTCTGGCAGGTATAAGGGAGGGGAGAATTTTGATGCAAATTTTCAAAATTTTCAAAAAGTCGAAAAATGCTGGAAATCCTCCAAATCGCACACAAAACTCAAAAAATTTGAAAAATGTTCATAAAAATTTAATTTGAAAATTTTTCAAAAATTTTTGGTTTTGTGCGCGTGTCCGACATTTTCCAGCATTTTTTGATTTTTCGAAAATTTTCAAAAATTTTCAAAATTCGCCTCACGCGAACCTCACTAGAACAGCTTCGTGCTAGAACTCGTCTCTACAGGAGCAGGTCTCTGCATGACTTGGTGACAGCCTCGCAAGCTCTCTGCCTGACACTGTCTGCCGGACAACGTGTATGCCTCTACCGGTCTCCAACGGAAGCGTTCCTTCCAACGACGGCGCGTAAGGAACACGGTGAATGAGACCGGATGGGCTAGAGACTGTGCACAGCAGAGTGCATGTCCGTCAGTGCGATGGTACGTCAGAGACAGACCACGCCAGAAAACGGGTCTGGCAGGTATAAGGGAGGGGAGAATTTTGATGCAAATTTTCAAAATTTTCAAAAAGTCAAAAAATGCTAGAAATCTTCCAAATCGCGCACAAAACTCAAAAAATTTGAAAAAATTTCATATAAATTTTTTTTGAAAATTTTTGCTTTTGTGCACGTTTCCGACATTTTCCAGCATTTTTTGATTTTTCGAAAATTTTCAAAATTCGCCTCACGCGAACATCACTAGAACAGCTGCGTGCTAGAACTCGTCTCTACAGCAGCAGGTCTCTGCATGACTTGGTGACAGCCTCGCAAGCTCTCTGCCTGACACTGTCTGCCGGACAACGTGTATGCCTCAACCGGTCCCCAACGGAAGCGTTCCTTCCAACGACGGCGCGTAAGGAACACGGTGAAAGAGAGACCGGATGGGCTAGAGACTGTGCACAGCAGAGTGCATGTCCGTCAGTGCGATGGTACGTCAGAGACAGACCACGCCAGAAAACGGGTCTGGCAGGTATATGGGAGGGGAGAATTTTGATGCAAATTTTTAAAATTTTCAAAAAGTCGAAAAATGCTGGAAATCTTCCAAATCGCGCACAAAACGCAAAAAATTTGAAAAATTTTCATATACATTTTTTTTGAAAATTTTTCAAAAATTTTTGGTTTTGTGCGCGTTTCCGACATTTTCCAGCATTTTTTGATTTTTCGAAAATTTTCAAAAATTTTCAAAATTCGCCTCACGCGAACCTCACTAGAACAGCTTCGTGCTAGAACTCGTCTCTACAGGAGCAGGTCTCTGCATGACTTGGTGACAGCCTCGCAAGCTCTCTGCCTGACACTGTCTGCCGGACGTGTATGCCTCAACCGGTCTCCAACGGAAGCGTTCCTTGCAACGACGGCGCGTAAGGAACACGGTCAAAGAGAGACCGGATGGGCTAGAGACTGTGCACAGCAGAGTGCATGTCCGTCAGTGCGATTGTACGTCAGAGACAGACCACGCCAGAACGGGTCTGGCTGGTATAAGGGAGGGGAGAATTTTGATGCAAATTTTCAAAATTTTCAAAAAGTCGAAAAATTCTAGAAATCTACCAAATCGCGCACAAAACTCAAAAAAATTGAAAAAATTTCATATAAATTTTTTTTGAAAATTTTTTGAAAATTTTTGCTTTTGTGCGCGTTTCCGACATTTTCCAGCATTTTTTGATTTTTCGAAAATTTTCAAAATTCGCCTCACATGAACATCACTAGAACAGCTGCGTGCTAGAACTCGTCTCTACAGGAGCAGGTCTCTGCATGACTTGGTGACAGCCTCGCAAGCTCTCTGCCTGACACTGTCTGCCGGACAACGTGTATGCCTCTACCGGTCTCCAACGGAAGCGTTCCTTGCAACGACGGCGCGTTAGGAACACGGTGAAAGAGAGACCGGATGGGCTAGAGACTGTGCACAGCAGAGTGCATGTCCGTCAGTGCGATGGTACGTCAGAGACAGACCACGCCAGAAAACGGGTCTGGCAGGTATAAGGGAGGGGAGAATTTTGATGCAAATTTTCAAAATTTTCAAAAAGTCGAAAAATGCTGGAAATCTTCCAAATCGCGCACAAAACGCAAAAAAATTGAAAAATTTTCATATACATTTTTTTTGAAAATTTTTCAAAAATTTTTGGTTTTGTGCGCGTTTCCGCCTTTTTCGAGCATTTTTTGATTTTTCGAAAATTTTCAAAATTCGCCTCACGCGAACATCACTAGAACAGCTGCGTGCTAGAACTCGTCTCTACAGCAGCAGGTCTCTGCATGACTTGGTGACAGCCTCGCAAGCTCTCTGCCTGACACTGTCTGCCGGACAACGTGTATGCCTCTACCGGTCTCCAACGGAAGCGTCCCTTGCAACGACGGCGCGTAAGGAACACGGTCAAAGAGAGACCGGATGGGCTAGAGACTGTACACAGCAGAGTGCATGTCCTTCAGTACGATGGTACGGCAGAGACAGACCACGCCAGAAAACGGGTCTGGCAGGTATAAGGGAGGGGAGAATTTTGATGCAAATTTTCAAAATTTTCATAAAGTCGAAAAATGCTGGAAATCCTCCAAATCGCACACGAAACTCAAAAAATTTGAAAAATTCTCATAAAAGTTTTTTTTTAAAATTTTTCAAAAATTTTTGGTTTTGGGCGCGTTTCCGACATTTTCCAGCATTTTTTGATTTTTCGAAAATTTTCCAAATTTTTCAAAATTCGCCTCACGCGAACCTCACTAGAACAGCTTCGTGCTAGAACTCGTCTCTACAGGAGCAGGTCTCTGCATGACTTGGTGACAGCCTCGCAAGCTCTCTGCCTGACACTGTCTGCCGGACGTGTATGCCTCTACCGGTCTCCAACGGAAGCGTTCCTTGCAAGGACGGCGCGTAAGGAACACGGTGAAAGAGAGACCGGATGGGCTAGAGACTGTGCACAGCAGAGTGCATGTCCGTCAGTGCTATGGTACGTCAGAGACAGACCACGCCAGAAAACGGGTCTGGCAGGTATAAGGGAGAAGAGAATTTTGATGTAAATTTTCAAAATTTTCAAAAAGTCGAAAAATGCTGGAAATCTTCCAAATCGCGCACAAAACTCAAAAAATTTGAAAAATTTTCATATAAATTTTTTTTTAAAATTTTTCAAAAATTTTTGGTTTTGTTCGCGTTTCGGACATTTTCCAGCATTTTTTGATTTTTCGAAAATTTTCAAAAATTTTCAAAATTCGCCTCACGCGAACCTCACTAGAACAGCTGCGTGCTAGAACTCGTCTCTACAGGAGCAGGTCTCTGCATGACTTGGTGACAGCCTCGCAAGCTCTCTGCCTGACACTGTCTGCCGGACAACGTGTATGCCTCTACCGGTCTCCAACGGAAGCGTCCCTTGCAACGACGGCGCGTAAGGAACACGGTCAAAGAGAGACCGGATGGGCTAGAGACTGTACACAGCAGAGTGCATGTCCTTCAGTACGATGGTACGTCAGAGACAGACCACGCCAGAAAACGGGTCTGGCAGGTATAAGGGAGGGGAGAATTTTGATGCAAATATTCAAAATTTTCAAAAAGTCGAAAAATGCTGGAAATCCTCCAAATCGCACACAAAACTCAAAAAATTTGAAAAATTTTCATAAAATTTTTTTTTTGAAAAATTTTCAAAAATTTTTGGTTTTGTGCGCGTTTCCGACATTTTCCAGCATTTTTTGATTTTTCGAAAATTTCAAAAATTTTCAAAATTCGCCTCACGCGAACCTCACTAGAACAGCTTCGTGCTAGAACTCGTCTCTACAGGAGCAGGTCTCTGCATGACTTGGTGACAGCCTCGCAAGCTCTCTGCCTGACACTGCCGGACAACGTGTATGCCTCTACCGGTCTCCAACGGAAGCGTTCCTCGCAACGACGGCGCGTAAGGAACACGGTGAAAGAGAGACCGGATGGGCTAGAGACTGTGCACAGCAGAGTGCATGTCCGTCAGTGCGATGGTACGTCAGAGACAGACCACGCCAGAAAACGGGTCTGGCAGGTATAAGGGAGGGGAGAATTTTGATGCAAATTTTCAAAATTTTCAAAAGTCGAAAAATGCTGGAAATCTTCCAAATGGCGCACAAAACTCAAAAAATGTGAAAAAATTTCATATAAATTTTTTTTCAAAAAATTTTGGTTTTGTGCGCGTTTCCGACATTTTCCAGCATTTTTTGAGTATTCGAAAATTTTAAAAAATTTTCAAAATTCGCCTCACGCGAACCTCACTAGAACAGCTTCGTGCTAGAACTCGTCTCTCCAGCAGCAGGTCTCTGCATGACTTGGTGACTGCCCCGCAAGCTCTCTGCCTGACACTGTCTGCCGGACAACGTGTATGCCTCAACCGGTCTCCAACGGAAGCGTTCCTTGCAAGGACGGCGCGTAAGGAACACGGTCAAAGAGAGACCGGATGGGCTAGAGACTGTGCACAGCAAAGTGCATGTCCGTCAGTGCGATGGTACGTCAGAGACAGACGACGCCAGAAAACGGGTCTGGCAGGTATAAGGGAGGGGAGAATTTTGATGCAAATTTTTAAAATTTTCAAAAAGTCGAAAAATGCTGGAAATCTTCCAAATCGCGCACAAAACTCAAAAAATTTGAAAAATTTTCATATAAATTTTTTTTGAAAATTTTTCAAAAATTTTTGGTTTTGTGCGCGTTTCCGACATTTTCCAGCATTTTTTGATTTTTCGAAAATTTTCAAAAATTTTCAAAATTCGCCTCACGCGAACCTCACTAGAACAGCTTCGTGCTAGAACTCGTCTCTACAGCAGCAGGTCTCTGCATGACTTGGTGACAGCCTCGCAAGCTCTCTGCCTGACACTGTCTGCCGGACAACGTGTATGCCTCAACCGGTCTCCAACGGAAGCGTTCCTTGCAAGGACGGCGCGTAAGGAACACGGTCAAAGAGAGACCGGATGGGCTAGAGACTGTGCACAGCAGAGTGCATGTCCGTCAGTGCGATGGTACGTCAGAGACAGACCACGCCAGAAAACGGGTCTGGCAGGTATAAGGGAGGGGAGAATTTTGATGCAAATTTTCAAAATTTTCAAAAAGTCGAAAAATGCTGGAAATCTTCCAAATCGCGCACAAAACTCAAAAAATTTGAAAAATTTTCATATAAATTTTTTTTGAAAATTTTTCAAAAATTTTTGGTTTTGTGCGCGTTTCCGACATTTTCCAGCATTTTTTGATTTTTCGAAAATTTTCAAAAATTTTCAAAATTCGCCTCACGCGAACCTCACTAGAACAGCTTCGTGCTAGAACTCGTCTCTACAGCAGCAGGTCTCTGCATGACTTGGTGACAGCCTCGCAAGCTCTCTGCCTGACACTGTCTGCCGGACAACGTGTATGCCTCAACCGGTCTCCAACGGAAGCGTTCCTTGCACCGACGGCGCGTAAGGAACACGGTCAAAGAGAGACCGGATGGGCTAGAGACTGTGCACAGCAGAGTGCATGTCCTTCAGTACGATGGTACGTCAGAGACAGACCACGCCAGAAAACGGGTCTGGCAGGTATAAGGGAGGGGAGAATTTTGATGCAAATTTTCAAAATTTTCAAAAAGTCGAAAAATGCTGGAAATCCTCCAAATCGCACACAAAACTCAAAAAATTTGAAAAATGTTCATAAAAATTTAATTTGAAAATTTTTTAAAAATTTTTGGTTTTGTGCGCGTGTCCGACATTTTCCAGCATTTTTTGATTTTTCGAAAATTTTCAAAAATTTTCAAAATTCGCCTCACGCGAACCTCACTAGAACAGCTTCGTGCTAGAACTCGTCTCTACAGGAGCAGGTCTCTGCATGACTTGGTGACAGCCTCGCAAGCTCTCTGCCTGACACTGTCTGCCGGACAACGTGTATGCCTCTACCGGTCTCCAACGGAAGCGTTCCTTCCAACGACGGCGCGTAAGGAACACGGTGAATGAGATCGGATGGGCTAGAGACTGTGCACAGCAGAGTGCATGTCCGTCAGTGCGATGGTACGTCAGAGACAGACCACGCCAGAAAACGGGTCTGGCAGGTATAAGGGAGGGGAGAATTTTGATGCAAATTTTCAAAATTTTCAAAAAGTCGAAAAATGCTGGAAATCTTCCAAATGGCGCACAAAACTCAAAAAAATTGAAAAAATTTCATATAATTTTTTTTTGAAATTTTTTTGAAAATTTTTGCTTTTGTGCGCGTTTCCGACATTTTCCAGCATTTTTTGAGTTTTCGAAAATTTTCAAAATTCGCCTCACGCGAACATCACCAGAACAGCTGCGTGCTAGAACTCGTCTCTACAGCAGCAGGTCTATGCATGACTTGGTGACAGCCTCGCAAGCTCTCTGCCTGACACTGTCTGCCGGACAACGTGTATGCCTCAACCGGTCTCCAACGGAAGCGTTCCTTGCAACGACGGCGCGTAAGGAACACGGTGAAAGAGAGACCGGATGGGCTAGAGACTGCACAGCAGCGTGCATGTCCGTCAGTGCGATGGTATGTCAGAGACAGACCACGCCAGAAAACGGGTCTGGCAGGTATAAGGGAGGGGAGAATTTTGATGCAAATTTTCAAAATTTTCAAAAAGTCGAAAAATGCTGGAAATCTTCCAAATCGCGCACAAAACTCAAAAAATTTGAAAAATTTTCATATAAATTTTTTTTGAAAATTTTTCAAAAATTTTTGGTTTTGTGCGCGTTTCCGACATTTTCCAGCATTTTTTCATTTTTCGAAAATTTTCAAAAATTTTCAAAATTCGCCTCACGCGAACCTCACTAGAACAGCTTCGTGCTAGAACTCGTCTCTACAGCAGCAGGTCTCTGCATGACTTGGTGACAGCCTCGCAAGCTCTCTGCCTGACACTGTCTGCCGGACAACGTGTATGCCTCAACCGGTCTCCAACGGAAGCGTTCCTTGCAACGACGGCGCGTAAGGAACACGGTCAAAGAGAGACCGGATGGGCTAGAGACTGTGCACAGCAGAGTGCATGTCCTTCAGTACGATGGTACGTCAGAGACAGACCACGCCAGAAAACGGGTCTGGCAGGTATAAGGGAGGGGAGAATTTTGATGCAAATTTTCAAAATTTTCAAAAAGTCGAAAAATGCTGGAAATCCTCCAAATCGCACACAAAACTCAAAAAATTTGAAAAATGTTCATAAAAATTTAATTTGAAAATTTTTCAAAAATTTTTGGTTTTGTGCGCGTGTCCGACATTTTCCAGCATTTTTTGATTTTTCGAAAATTTTCAAAAATTTTCAAAATTCGCCTCACGCGAACCTCACTAGAACAGCTTCGTGCTAGAACTCGTCTCTACAGGAGCAGGTCTCTGCATGACTTGGTGACAGCCTCGCAAGCTCTCTGCCTGACACTGTCTGCCGGACAACGTGTATGCCTCTACCGGTCTCCAACGGAAGCGTTCCTTCCAACGACGGCGCGTAAGGAACACGGTGAATGAGACCGGATGGGCTAGAGACTGTGCACAGCAGAGTGCATGTCCGTCAGTGCGATGGTACGTCAGAGACAGACCACGCCAGAAAACGGGTCTGGCAGGTATAAGGGAGGGGAGAATTTTGATGCAAATTTTCAAAATTTTCAAAAAGTCAAAAAATGCTAGAAATCTTCCAAATCGCGCACAAAACTCAAAAAATTTGAAAAAATTTCATATAAATTTTTTTTGAAAATTTTTGCTTTTGTGCACGTTTCCGACATTTTCCAGCATTTTTTGAGTATTCGAAAATTTTAAAAATTTTTCAAAATTCGCCTCACGCGAACCTCACTAGAACAGCTTCGTGCTAGAACTCGTCTCTCCAGCAGCAGGTCTCTGCATGACTTGGTGACTGCCCCGCAAGCTCTCTGCCTGACACTGTCTGCCGGACAACGTGTATGCCTCAACCGGTCTCCAACGGAAGCGTTCCTTGCAAGGACGGCGCGTAAGGAACACGGTCAAAGAGAGACCGGATGGGCTAGAGACTGTGCACAGCAAAGTGCATGTCCGTCAGTGCAATGGTACGTCAGAGACAGACCACGCCAGAAAACGGGTCTGGCAGGTATAAGGGAGGGGAGAATTTTGATGCAAATTTTTAAAATTTTCAAAAAGTCGAAAAATGCTGGAAATCTTCCAAATCGCGCACAAAACTCAAAAAATTTGAAAAATTTTCATATAAATTTTTTTTAAAAAATTTTCAAAAATTTTTGGTTTTGTGCGCGTTTCCGACATTTTCCAGCATTTTTTTGAGTTTTCAAAAATATTCAAAAATTTTCAAAATTCGCCTCACGCGAACCTCACTAGAACAGCTGCGTGCTAGAACTCGTCTCTACAGGAGCAGGTCTGTGCATGACTTGGTGACAGCCTCGCAAGCTCTCTGCCTGACACTGTCTGCCGGACAACGTGTATGCCTCAACCGGTCTCCAACGGAAGCGTTCCTTGCAACGACGGCGCGTAAGGAACACGGTCAAAGAGAGACCGGATGGGCTAGAGACTGTGCACAGCAGAGTGCATGTCCTTCAGTACGATGGTACGTCAGAGACAGACCACGCCAGAAAACGGGTCTGGCAGGTATAAGGGAGGGGAGAATTTTGATGCAAATTTTCAAAATTTTCAAAAAGTCGAAAAATGCTGGAAATCCTCCAAATCGCACACAAAACTCAAAAAATTTGAAAAATGTTAATAAAAATTTAATTTGAAAATTTTTCAAAAATTTTTGGTTTTGTGCGCGTGTCCGACATTTTCCAGCATTTTTTGATTTTTCGAAAATTTTCAAAAATTTTCAAAATTCGCCTCACGCGAACCTCACTAGAACAGCTTCGTGCTAGAACTCGTCTCTACAGGAGCAGGTCTCTGCATGACTTGGTGACAGCCTCGCAAGCTCTCTGCCTGACACTGTCTGCCGGACAACGTGTATGCCTCTACCGGTCTCCAACGGAAGCGTTCCTTCCAACGACGGCGCGTAAGGAACACGGTGAATGAGACCGGATGGGCTAGAGACTGTGCACAGCAGAGTGCATGTCCGTCAGTGCGATGGTACGTCAGAGACAGACCACGCCAGAAAACGGGTCTGGCAGGTATAAGGGAGGGGAGAATTTTGATGCAAATTTTCAAAATTTTCAAAAAGTCGAAAAATGCTGGAAATCTTCCAAATTTCGCACAAAACTCAAAAAAATTGAAAAAATTTCATATAATTTTTTTTTGAAAATTTCTCAAAAATTTTTGGTTTTGTGCGCGTTTCCGACATTTTCCAGCATTTTTTGAGTTTTCGAAAATTTTCAAAATTCGCCTCACGCGAACATCACTAGAACAGCTGCGTGCTAGAACTCGTCTCTACAGCAGCAGGTCTATGCATGACTTGGTGACAGCCTCGCAAGCTCTCTGCCTGACACTGTCTGCCGGACAACGTGTATGCCTCAACCGGTCTCCAACGGAAGCGTTCCTTGCAACGACGGCGCGTAAGGAACACGGTGAAAGAGAGACCGGATGGGCTAGAGACTGTGCACAGCAGCGTGCATGTCCGTCAGTGCGATGGTATGTCAGAGACAGACCACGCCAGAAAACGGGTATGGCAGGTATAAGGGAGGGGAGAATTTTGATGCAAATTTTCAAAATTTTCAAAAAGTCAAAAAATGCTAGAAATCTTCCAAATCGCGCACAAAACTCAAAAAATTTGAAAAAATTTCATATAAATTTTTTTTGAAAATTTTTTGAAAATTTTTGCTTTTGTGCGCGTTTCCGACATTTTCCAGCATTTTTTGATTTTTCGAAAATTTTCAAAATTCGCCTCACGCGAACATCACTAGAACAGCTGCGTGCTAGAACTCGTCTCTACAGCAGCAGGTCTCTGCATGACTTGGTGACAGCCTCGCAAGCTCTCTGCCTGACACTGTCTGCCGGACAACGTGTATGCCTCAACCGGTCTCCAACGGAAGCGTTCCTTCCAACGACGGCGCGTAAGGAACACGGTCAAAGAGAGACCGGATGGGCTAGAGACTGTGCACAGCAGAGTGCATGTCCGTCAGTGCGATGGTACGTCAGAGACAGACCACGCCAGAAAACGGGTCTGGCAGGTATAAGGGAGGGGAGAATTTTGATGCAAATTTTCAAAATTTTCAAAAAGTCGAAAAATGCTGGAAATCTTCCAAATCGCGCACAAAACTCAAAAAATTTGAAAAATTTTCATATAAATTTTTTTTGAAAATTTTTCAAAAATTTTTGGTTTTGTGCGCGTTTCCGACATTTTCCAGCATTTTTTCATTTTTCGAAAATTTTCAAAAATTTTCAAAATTCGCCTCACGCGAACCTCACTAGAACAGCTTCGTGCTAGAACTCGTCTCTACAGCAGCAGGTCTCTGCATGACTTGGTGACAGCCTCGCAAGCTCTCTGCCTGACACTGTCTGCCGGACAACGTGTATGCCTCAACCGGTCTCCAACGGAAGCGTTCCTTGCAACGACGGCGCGTAAGGAACACGGTCAAAGAGAGACCGGATGGGCTAGAGACTGTGCACAGCAGAGTGCATGTCCTTCAGTACGATGGTACGTCAGAGACAGACCACGCCAGAAAACGGGTCTGGCAGGTATAAGGGAGGGGAGAATTTTGATGCAAATTTTCAAAATTTTCAAAAAGTCGAAAAATGCTGGAAATCCTCCAAATCGCACACAAAACTCAAAAAATTTGAAAAATGTTCATAAAAATTTAATTTGAAAATTTTTCAAAAATTTTTGGTTTTGTGCGCGTGTCCGACATTTTCCAGCATTTTTTGATTTTTCGAAAATTTTCAAAAATTTTCAAAATTCGCCTCACGCGAACCTCACTAGAACAGCTTCGTGCTAGAACTCGTCTCTACAGGAGCAGGTCTCTGCATGACTTGGTGACAGCCTCGCAAGCTCTCTGCCTGACACTGTCTGCCGGACAACGTGTATGCCTCTACCGGTCTCCAACGGAAGCGTTCCTTCCAACGACGGCGCGTAAGGAACACGGTGAATGAGACCGGATGGGCTAGAGACTGTGCACAGCAGAGTGCATGTCCGTCAGTGCGATGGTACGTCAGAGACAGACCACGCCAGAAAACGGGTCTGGCAGGTATAAGGGAGGGGAGAATTTTGATGCAAATTTTCAAAATTTTCAAAAAGTCAAAAAATGCTAGAAATCTTCCAAATCGCGCACAAAACTCAAAAAATTTGAAAAAATTTCATATAAATTTTTTTTGAAAATTTTTGCTTTTGTGCACGTTTCCGACATTTTCCAGCATTTTTTGATTTTTCGAAAATTTTCAAAATTCGCCTCACGCGAACATCACTAGAACAGCTGCGTGCTAGAACTCGTCTCTACAGCAGCAGGTCTCTGCATGACTTGGTGACAGCCTCGCAAGCTCTCTGCCTGACACTGTCTGCCGGACAACGTGTATGCCTCAACCGGTCCCCAACGGAAGCGTTCCTTCCAACGACGGCGCGTAAGGAACACGGTGAAAGAGAGACCGGATGGGCTAGAGACTGTGCACAGCAGAGTGCATGTCCGTCAGTGCGATGGTACGTCAGAGACAGACCACGCCAGAAAACGGGTCTGGCAGGTATATGGGAGGGGAGAATTTTGATGCAAATTTTTAAAATTTTCAAAAAGTCGAAAAATGCTGGAAATCTTCCAAATCGCGCACAAAACGCAAAAAATTTGAAAAATTTTCATATACATTTTTTTTGAAAATTTTTCAAAAATTTTTGGTTTTGTGCGCGTTTCCGACATTTTCCAGCATTTTTTGATTTTTCGAAAATTTTCAAAAATTTTCAAAATTCGCCTCACGCGAACCTCACTAGAACAGCTTCGTGCTAGAACTCGTCTCTACAGGAGCAGGTCTCTGCATGACTTGGTGACAGCCTCGCAAGCTCTCTGCCTGACACTGTCTGCCGGACGTGTATGCCTCAACCGGTCTCCAACGGAAGCGTTCCTTGCAACGACGGCGCGTAAGGAACACGGTCAAAGAGAGACCGGATGGGCTAGAGACTGTGCACAGCAGAGTGCATGTCCGTCAGTGCGATTGTACGTCAGAGACAGACCACGCCAGAACGGGTCTGGCTGGTATAAGGGAGGGGAGAATTTTGATGCAAATTTTCAAAATTTTCAAAAAGTCGAAAAATTCTAGAAATCTACCAAATCGCGCACAAAACTCAAAAAATTTGAAAAAATTTCATATAAATTTTTTTTGAAAATTTTTTGAAAATTTTTGCTTTTGTGCGCGTTTCCGACATTTTCCAGCATTTTTTGATTTTTCGAAAATTTTCAAAATTCGCCTCACGCGAACATCACTAGAACAGCTGCGTGCTAGAACTCGTCTCTACAGGAGCAGGTCTCTGCATGACTTGGTGACAGCCTCGCAAGCTCTCTGCCTGACACTGTCTGCCGGACAACGTGTATGCCTCTACCGGTCTCCAACGGAAGCGTTCCTTGCAACGACGGCGCGTTAGGAACACGGTGAAAGAGAGACCGGATGGGCTAGAGACTGTGCACAGCAGAGTGCATGTCCGTCAGTGCGATGGTACGTCAGAGACAGACCACGCCAGAAAACGGGTCTGGCAGGTATAAGGGAGGGGAGAATTTTGATGCAAATTTTCAAAATTTTCAAAAAGTCGAAAAATGCTGGAAATCTTCCAAATCGCGCACAAAACGCAAAAAAATTGAAAAATTTTCATATACATTTTTTTTGAAAATTTTTCAAAAATTTTTGGTTTTGTGCGCGTTTCCGCCTTTTTCGAGCATTTTTTGATTTTTCGAAAATTTTCAAAATTCGCCTCACGCGAACATCACTAGAACAGCTGCGTGCTAGAACTCGTCTCTACAGCAGCAGGTCTCTGCATGACTTGGTGACAGCCTCGCAAGCTCTCTGCCTGACACTGTCTGCCGGACAACGTGTATGCCTCTACCGGTCTCCAACGGAAGCGTCCCTTGCAACGACGGCGCGTAAGGAACACGGTCAAAGAGAGACCGGATGGGCTAGAGACTGTACACAGCAGAGTGCATGTCCTTCAGTACGATGGTACGGCAGAGACAGACCACGCCAGAAAACGGGTCTGGCAGGTATAAGGGAGGGGAGAATTTTGATGCAAATTTTCAAAATTTTCATAAAGTCGAAAAATGCTGGAAATCCTCCAAATCGCACACGAAACTCAAAAAATTTGAAAAATTCTCATAAAAGTTTTTTTTTAAAATTTTTCAAAAATTTTTGGTTTTGGGCGCGTTTCCGACATTTTCCAGCATTTTTTGATTTTTCGAAAATTTTCCAAATTTTTCAAAATTCGCCTCACGCGAACCTCACTAGAACAGCTTCGTGCTAGAACTCGTCTCTACAGGAGCAGGTCTCTGCATGACTTGGTGACAGCCTCGCAAGCTCTCTGCCTGACACTGTCTGCCGGACGTGTATGCCTCTACCGGTCTCCAACGGAAGCGTTCCTTGCAAGGACGGCGCGTAAGGAACACGGTGAAAGAGAGACCGGATGGGCTAGAGACTGTGCACAGCAGAGTGCATGTCCGTCAGTGCTATGGTACGTCAGAGACAGACCACGCCAGAAAACGGGTCTGGCAGGTATAAGGGAGAAGAGAATTTTGATGTAAATTTTCAAAATTTTCAAAAAGTCGAAAAATGCTGGAAATCTTCCAAATCGCGCACAAAACTCAAAAAATTTGAAAAATTTTCATATAAATTTTTTTTTAAAATTTTTCAAAAATTTTTGGTTTTGTTCGCGTTTCCGACATTTTCCAGCATTTTTTGATTTTTCGAAAATTTTCAAAAATTTTCAAAATTCGCCTCACGCGAACCTCACTAGAACAGCTGCGTGCTAGAACTCGTCTCTACAGGAGCAGGTCTCTGCATGACTTGGTGACAGCCTCGCAAGCTCTCTGCCTGACACTGTCTGCCGGACAACGTGTATGCCTCTACCGGTCTCCAACGGAAGCGTCCCTTGCAACGACGGCGCGTAAGGAACACGGTCAAAGAGAGACCGGATGGGCTAGAGACTGTACACAGCAGAGTGCATGTCCTTCAGTACGATGGTACGTCAGAGACAGACCACGCCAGAAAACGGGTCTGGCAGGTATAAGGGAGGGGAGAATTTTGATGCAAATATTCAAAATTTTCAAAAAGTCGAAAAATGCTGGAAATCCTCCAAATCGCACACAAAACTCAAAAAATTTGAAAAATTTTCATAAAATTTTTTTTTTGAAAAATTTTCAAAAATTTTTGGTTTTGTGCGCGTTTCCGACATTTTCCAGCATTTTTTGATTTTTCGAAAATTTCAAAAATTTTCAAAATTCGCCTCACGCGAACCTCACTAGAACAGCTTCGTGCTAGAACTCGTCTCTACAGGAGCAGGTCTCTGCATGACTTGGTGACAGCCTCGCAAGCTCTCTGCCTGACACTGCCGGACAACGTGTATGCCTCTACCGGTCTCCAACGGAAGCGTTCCTCGCAACGACGGCGCGTAAGGAACACGGTGAAAGAGAGACCGGATGGGCTAGAGACTGTGCACAGCAGAGTGCATGTCCGTCAGTGCGATGGTACGTCAGAGACAGACCACGCCAGAAAACGGGTCTGGCAGGTATAAGGGAGGGGAGAATTTTGATGCAAATTTTCAAAATTTTCAAAAGTCGAAAAATGCTGGAAATCTTCCAAATGGCGCACAAAACTCAAAAAATGTGAAAAAATTTCATATAAATTTTTTTTCAAAAAATTTTGGTTTTGTGCGCGTTTCCGACATTTTCCAGCATTTTTTGAGTATTCGAAAATTTTAAAAAAATTTCAAAATTCGCCTCACGCGAACCTCACTAGAACAGCTTCGTGCTAGAACTCGTCTCTCCAGCAGCAGGTCTCTGCATGACTTGGTGACTGCCCCGCAAGCTCTCTGCCTGACACTGTCTGCCGGACAACGTGTATGCCTCAACCGGTCTCCAACGGAAGCGTTCCTTGCAAGGACGGCGCGTAAGGAACACGGTCAAAGAGAGACCGGATGGGCTAGAGACTGTGCACAGCAAAGTGCATGTCCGTCAGTGCGATGGTACGTCAGAGACAGACGACGCCAGAAAACGGGTCTGGCAGGTATAAGGGAGGGGAGAATTTTGATGCAAATTTTTAAAATTTTCAAAAAGTCGAAAAATGCTGGAAATCTTCCAAATCGCGCACAAAACTCAAAAAATTTGAAAAATTTTCATATAAATTTTTTTTGAAAATTTTTCAAAAATTTTTGGTTTTGTGCGCGTTTCCGACATTTTCCAGCATTTTTTGATTTTTCGAAAATTTTCAAAAATTTTCAAAATTCGCCTCACGCGAACCTCA
Source organism: Zootermopsis nevadensis (assembly GCF_977971745.1). Taxonomy (NCBI): domain Eukaryota; kingdom Metazoa; phylum Arthropoda; class Insecta; order Blattodea; family Termopsidae; genus Zootermopsis; species Zootermopsis nevadensis. The sequence continues at coordinate 11,905,435 of NW_028259160.1, forward strand.
CTAGAACAGCTTCGTGCTAGAACTCGTCTCTACAGCAGCAGGTCTCTGCATGACTTGGTGACAGCCTCGCAAGCTCTCTGCCTGACACTGTCTGCCGGACAACGTGTATGCCTCAACCGGTCTCCAACGGAAGCGTTCCTTGCAAGGACGGCGCGTAAGGAACACGGTCAAAGAGAGACCGGATGGGCTAGAGACTGTGCACAGCAGAGTGCATGTCCGTCAGTGCGATGGTACGTCAGAGACAGACCACGCCAGAAAACGGGTCTGGCAGGTATAAGGGAGGGGTAGAATTTTGATGCAAATTTTCAAAATTTTCAAAAAGTCGAAAAATGCTGGAAATCTTCCAAATCGCGCACAAAACTCAAAAAATTTGAAAAATTTTCATATAAATTTTTTTTGAAAATTTTTCAAAAATTTTTGGTTTTGTGCGCGTTTCCGACATTTTCCAGCATTTTTTGATTTTTCGAAAATTTTCAAAAATTTTCAAAATTCGCCTCACGCGAACCTCACTAGAACAGCTTCGTGCTAGAACTCGTCTCTACAGCAGCAGGTCTCTGCATGACTTGGTGACAGCCTCGCAAGCTCTCTGCCTGACACTGCCGGACAACGTGTATGCCTCAACCGGTCTCCAACGGAAGCGTTCCTTGCACCGACGGCGCGTAAGGAACACGGTCAAAGAGAGACCGGATGGGCTAGAGACTGTGCACAGCAGAGTGCATGTCCTTCAGTACGATGGTACGTCAGAGACAGACCACGCCAGAAAACGGGTCTGGCAGGTATAAGGGAGGGGAGAATTTTGATGCAAATTTTCAAAATTTTCAAAAAGTCGAAAAATGCTGGAAATCCTCCAAATCGCACACAAAACTCAAAAAATTTGAAAAATGTTCATAAAAATTTAATTTGAAAATTTTTTAAAAATTTTTGGTTTTGTGCGCGTGTCCGACATTTTCCAGCATTTTTTGATTTTTCGAAAATTTTCAAAAATTTTCAAAATTCGCCTCACGCGAACCTCACTAGAACAGCTTCGTGCTAGAACTCGTCTCTACAGGAGCAGGTCTCTGCATGACTTGGTGACAGCCTCGCAAGCTCTCTGCCTGACACTGTCTGCCGGACAACGTGTATGCCTCTACCGGTCTCCAACGGAAGCGTTCCTTCCAACGACGGCGCGTAAGGAACACGGTGAATGAGACCGGATGGGCTAGAGACTGTGCACAGCAGAGTGCATGTCCGTCAGTGCGATGGTACGTCAGAGACAGACCACGCCAGAAAACGGGTCTGGCAGGTATAAGGGAGGGGAGAATTTTGATGCAAATTTTCAAAATTTTCAAAAAGTCGAAAAATGCTGGAAATCTTCCAAATGGCGCACAAAACTCAAAAAAATTGAAAAAATTTCATATAATTTTTTTTTGAAAATTTTTTGAAAATTTTTGCTTTTGTGCGCGTTTCCGACATTTTCCAGCATTTTTTGAGTTTTCGAAAATTTTCAAAATTCGCCTCACGCGAACATCACCAGAACAGCTGCGTGCTAGAACTCGTCTCTACAGCAGCAGGTCTATGCATGACTTGGTGACAGCCTCGCAAGCTCTCTGCCTGACACTGTCTGCCGGACAACGTGTATGCCTCAACCGGTCTCCAACGGAAGCGTTCCTTGCAACGACGGCGCGTAAGGAACACGGTGAAAGAGAGACCGGATGGGCTAGAGACTGCACAGCAGCGTGCATGTCCGTCAGTGCGATGGTATGTCAGAGACAGACCACGCCAGAAAACGGGTATGGCAGGTATAAGGGAGGGGAGAATTTTGATGCAAATTTTCAAAATTATCAAAAAGTCAAAAAATGCTAGAAATCTTCCAAATCGCGCACAAAACTCAAAAAATTTGAAAAAATTTCATATAATTTTTTTTTTAAAATTTTTGCTTTTGTGCGCGTTTCCGACATTTTCCAGCATTTTTTGATTTTTCGAAAATTTTCAAAATTTTCAAAAAGTCGAAAAATGCTGGAAATCTTCCAAATCGCGCACAAAACGCAAAAAATTTGAAAAATTTTCATATACATTTTTTTTGAAAATTTTTCAAAAATTTTTGGTTTTGTGCGCGTTTCCGACATTTTCCAGCATTTTTTGATTTTTCGAAAATTTTCAAAAATTTTCAAAATTCGCCTCACGCGAACCTCACTAGAACAGCTTCGTGCTAGAACTCGTCTCTACAGCAGCAGGTCTCTGCATGACTTGGTGACAGCCTCGCAAGCTCTCTGCCTGACACTGTCTGCCGGACGTGTATGCCTCAACCGGTCTCCAACGGAAGCGTTCCTTGCAACGACGGCGTGTAAGGAACACGGTCAAAGAGAGACCGGATGGGCTAGAGACTGTGCACAACAGTATGCATGTCCGTCAGTGCGATGGTACGTCAGAGACAGACCACGCCAGAAAACGGGTCTGGCAGGTATAAGGGAGAGGAGAATTTTGATGCAAATTTTCAAAATTTTCCAAAAGTCGAAAAATGCTGGAAATCTTCCAAATCGCGCACAAAACTCAAAAAATTTGAAAAATTTTCATATAAATTTTTTTTGAAAATTTTTCAAAAATTTTTGGTTTTGTGCGCGTTTTCGACATTTTCCAGCATTTTTTGATTTTTCGAAAATTTTCAAAATTTTTCAAAATTCGCCTCACGCGAACCTCACTAGAACAGCTTCGTGCTAGAACTCGTCTCTACAGGAGCAGGTCTCTGCATGACTTGGTGACAGCCTCGCAAGCTCTCTGCCTGACACTGTCTGCCGGACAACGTGTATGCCTCTACCGGTCTCCAACGGAAGCGTTCCTTCCAACGACGGCGCGTAAGGAACACGGTGAATGAGACCGGATGGGCTAGAGACTGTGCACAGCAGAGTGCATGTCCGTCAGTGCGATGGTACGTCAGAGACAGACCACGCCAGAAAACGGGTCTGGCAGGTATAAGGGAGGGGAGAATTTTGATGCAAATTTTCAAAATTTTCAAAAAGTCAAAAAATGCTAGAAATCTTCCAAATCGCGCACAAAACTCAAAAAATTTGAAAAAATTTCATATAAATTTTTTTTGAAAATTTTTGCTTTTGTGCGCGTTTCCGACATTTTCCAGCATTTTTTGATTTTTCGAAAATTTTCAAAATTCGCCTCACGCGAACATCACTAGAACAGCTGCGTGCTAGAACTCGTCTCTACAGCAGCAGGTCTCTGCATGACTTGGTGACAGCCTCGCAAGCTCTCTGCCTGACACTGTCTGCCGGACAACGTGTATGCCTCAACCGGTCCCCAACGGAAGCGTTCCTTCCAACGACGGCGCGTAAGGAACACGGTGAAAGAGAGACCGGATGGGCTAGAGACTGTGCACAGCAGAGTGCATGTCCGTCAGTGCGATGGTACGTCAGAGACAGACCACGCCAGAAAACGGGTCTGGCAGGTATAAGGGAGGGGAGAATTTTGATGCAAATTTTCAAAATTTTCAAAAAGTCGAAAAATGCTGGAAATCTTCCAAATCGCGCACAAAACGCAAAAAATTTGAAAAATTTTCATATACATTTTTTTTGAAAATTTTTCAAAAATTTTTGGTTTTGTGCGCGTTTCCGACATTTTCCAGCATTTTTTGATTTTTCGAAAATTTTCAAAAATTTTCAAAATTCGCCTCACGCGAACCTCACTAGAACAGCTTCGTGCTAGAACTCGTCTCTACAGCAGCAGGTCTCTGCATGACTTGGTGACAGCCTCGCAAGCTCTCTGCCTGACACTGTCTGCCGGACGTGTATGCCTCAACCGGTCTCCAACGGAAGCGTTCCTTGCAACGACGGCGTGTAAGGAACACGGTCAAAGAGAGACCGGATGGGCTAGAGACTGTGCACAACAGTATGCATGTCCGTCAGTGCGATGGTACGTCAGAGACAGACCACGCCAGAAAACGGGTCTGGCAGGTATAAGGGAGAGGAGAATTTTGATGCAAATTTTCAAAATTTTCCAAAAGTCGAAAAATGCTGGAAATCTTCCAAATCGCGCACAAAACTCAAAAAATTTGAAAAATTTTCATATAAATTTTTTTTGAAAATTTTTCAAAAATTTTTGGTTTTGTGCGCGTTTTCGACATTTTCCAGCATTTTTTGATTTTTCGAAAATTTTCAAAATTTTTCAAAATTCGCCTCACGCGAACCTCACTAGAACAGCTTCGTGCTAGAACTCGTCTCTACAGGAGCAGGTCTCTGCATGACTTGGTGACAGCCTCGCAAGCTCTCTGCCTGACAGTCTGACGGACAACGTGTATGCCTCAACCGGTTTCCAACGGAAGCGTTCCTTGCAACGACGGCGCGTAAGGAACACGGTCAAAGAGAGACCGGTTGGGCTAGAGACTGTGCACAGCAGAGTGCATGTCCGTCAGTGCGATGGTACGTCAGAGACAGACGACGCCAGAAAACGGGTCTGGCAGGTATAAGGGAGGGGATAATTTTGATGCAAATTTTCAAAATTTTCAAAAAGTCGAAAAATGCTGGAAATCTTCCAAATCGCGCACAAAACTCAAAAAATTTGAAAAATTTTCATATAAATTTTTTTTTAAAATTTTTCAAAAATTTTTGGTTTTGTGCGCGTTTCCGACATTTTCCTGCATTTTTTGATTTTTCGAAAATTTTCAAAATTCGCCTCACGCGAACATCACTAGAACAGCTGCGTGCTAGAACTCATCTCTACAGGAGCAGGTCTCTGCATGACTTGGTGACAGCCTCGCAAGCTCTCTTCCTGACACTGTCTGCCGAACAACGTGTATGCCTCAACCGGTCTCCAACGGAAGCGTTCCTTGCAACGACGGCGCGAAAGGAACACGGTGAAAGAGAGACCGGATGGGCTAGAGACTGTGCACAACAGAGTGCATGTCCGTCAGTGCGATGGTACGTCAAAGACAGACCAAGCCAGAAAACGGGTCTCGCAGGTATAAGGGAGGGGAGAATTTTGATGCAAATTTTCAAAATTTTCAAAAAGTCGAAAAATGCTGGAAATCTTCCAAATCGCGCACAAAACGCAAAAAAATTGAAAAATTTTCATATAAATTTTTTTTGAAAATTTTTCAAAAATTTTTGGTTTTGTGCTCGTTTCCGCCTTTTTCGAGCATTTTTTGATTTTTCGAAAATTTTCAAAATTCGCCTCACGCGAACCTCACTAGAACAGCTTCGTGCTAGAACTCGTCTCTACAGCAGCAGGTCTCTGCATGACTTGGTGACAGCCTCGCAAGCTCTCTGCCTGACACTGTCTGCCGGACGTGTATGCCTCAACCGGTCTCCAACGGAAGCGTTCCTTGCAACGACGGCGTGTAAGGAACACGGTCAAAGAGAGACCGGATGGGCTAGAGACTGTGCACAACAGTATGCATGTCCGTCAGTGCGATGGTACGTCAGAGACAGACCACGCCAGAAAACGGGTCTGGCAGGTATAAGGGAGAGGAGAATTTTGATGCAAATTTTCAAAATTTTCAAAAAGTCGAAAAATGCTGGAAATCTTCCAAATCGCGCACAAAACTCAAAAAATTTGAAAAATTTTCATATAAATTTTTTTTTAAAATTTTTCAAAAATTTTTGCTTTTGTGCGCGTTTTCGACATTTTCCAGCATTTTTTGATTTTTCGAAAATTTTCAAAATTTTTCAAAATTCGCCTCACGCGAACCTCACTAGAACAGCTTCGTGCTAGAACTCGTCTCTACAGCAGCGTGTCTCTGCATGACTTGGTGACAGCCTCGCAAGCTCTGCCTGACACTGTCTGCCGGACAACGTGTATGCCTCAACCGGTCTCCAACGGAAGCGTTCCTTGCAACGACGGCGCGTAAGGAACACGGTCAAAGAGAGACCGGATGGGCTAGAGACTATGCACAGCAGAGTGCATGTCCGTCAGTGCGATGGTACGTCAGAGATAGACCACGCCAGAAAACGGGTCTGGCAGGTATAAGGGAGGGGATAATTTTTATGCAAATTTTCAAAATTTTCAAAAAGTCGAAAAATGCTGGAAATCTTCCAAATCGCGCACAAAACTCAAAAAAATTGAAAAATTTCATATAAATTTTTTTTGAAAATTTTTCAAAAATTTTTGGTTTTGTGCGCGTTTCCGACATTTTCCAGCATTTTTTGGTTTTTCGAAAATTTTCAAAATTCGCCTCACGCGAACCTCACTAGAACAGCTTCGTGCTAGAACTCGTCTCTACAGGAGCAGGTCTCTGCATGACTTGGTGACAGCCTCGCAACCTCTCTGCCTTGCTCTCTGCCTGACACTGTCTGCCTGACAACGTGTATGCCTCAACCGGTCTCCAACGGAAGCGTTCCTTGCAACGACGGCGCGTAAGGAACACGGTCAAAGAGAGACCGGATGGGCTAGAGACTGTGCACAGCAGAGTGCATGTCCTTCAGTACGATGGTACGTCAGAGGCAGACCACGCCAGAAAACGGGTCTGGCAGGTATAAGGGAGAGGAGAATTTTGATGCAAATTTTCAAAATTTTCAAAAAGTCGAAAAATGCTGGAAATCTTCCAAATCGCGCACAAAACTCAAAAAATTTGAAAAAATTTCATATAAATTTTTTTTGAAAATTTTTCAAAAATTTTTGGTTTTGTGCGCGTTTCCGACATTTTCCAGCATTTTTTGATTTTTCGAACATTTCAAAAATTTTCAAAATTCGCCTGACGCGAACCTCACTAGAACAGCTGCGTGCTAGAACTCGTCTCTACAGGAGCAGGTCTCTGCATGACTTGGTGACAGCCTCGCAAGCTCTCTGCCTGACACTGTCTGCCGGACAACGTGTATGTCTCAACCGGTCTCCAACGGAAGCGTTCCTTCCAACGACGGCGCGTAAGGAACACGGTGAAAGAGACCGGATGGGCTAGAGACTGTGCACAACAGAGTGCATGTCCGTCATTGCGATGGTACGTCAGAGACAGACCACGCCAGAAAACGGGTCTGGCAGGTATAAGGGAGGGGAGAATTTTGATGCAAATTTTCAAAATTTTCAAAAAGGCGAAAAATGCTGGAAATCTTCCAAATCGCTCACAAAACTCAAAAAATTTGAAAAATTTTCATATAAATTTTTTTCAAAAATTTTAGGTTTTGTGCGCGTTTCCGACATTTTCCAGCATTTTGTGATTTTTAGAAAATTTTCAAAAAGTTTCAAAATTCGCCTCACGCGAACCTCACTAGAACAGCTTCGTGCTAGAACTCGTCTCTACAGCAGCAGGTCTCTGCATGACTTGGTGACAGCCTCGCAAGCTCTCTGCCTGACACTGTCTGCCGGACAACGTGTATGCCTCAACCGGTCTCCAACGGAAGCGTTCCTTGCAAGGACGGCGCGTAAGGAACACGGTGAAAGAGAGACCGGATGGGCTAGGACTGTGCACAGCAGAGTGCATGTCCGTCAGTGCGATGGTACGTCAGAGACAGACCACGCCAGAAAACGGGTCTGGCAGGTATAAGGGAGGGGAGAATTTTGATGCAAATTTTTAAAATTTTCAAAAAGTCGAAAAATGCTGGAAATCTTCCAAGTCGCGCACAAAACTCAAAAAATTTGAAAAATTTTAATATAAATTTTTTTTGAAAATTTTTCAAAAATTTTTGGTTTTGTGCGGGTTTCCGACATTTTCCAGCATTTTTTGATTTTTCGAAAATTTTCAAAAATTTTCAAAATTCGCCTCACGCGAACCTCACTAGAACAGCTTCGTGCTAGAACTCGTCTCTACAGCAGCGTGTCTCTGCATGACTTGGTGACAGCCTCGCAAGCTCTCTGCCTGACACTGTCTGCCGGACAACGTGTATGCCTCAACCGGTCTCCAACGGAAGCGTTCCTTGCAACGACGGCGCGTAAGGAACACGGTGAAAGAGAGACCGGATGGGCTAGAGACTGTGCACAGCAGAGTGCATGTCCATCAGTGCGATGGTACGTCAGAGACAGACCACGCCAGAAAACGGGTCTGGCAGGTATAAGGGAGGGGAGAATTTTGATGCAAATTTTCAAAATTTTCAAAAAGTCGAAAAATGCTGGAAATCTTCCAAATCGCGCACAAAACTCAAAAAAATTGAAAAATTTCATATAAATTTTTTTTGAAAATTTTTCAAAATTTTTTGGTTTTGTGCGCGTTTCCGACATTTTCCAGCATTTTTTGGTTTTTCGAAAATTTTCAAAATTCGCCTCACGCGAACCTCACTAGAACAGCTTCGTGCTAGAACTCGTCTCTACAGGAGCAGGTCTCTGCATGACTTGGTGACAGCCTCGCAACCTCTCTGCCTTGCTCTCTGCCTGACAGTCTGCCTGACAACGTGTATGCCTCAACCGGTCTCCAACGGAAGCGTTCCTTGCAACGACGGCGCGTAAGGAACACGGTCAAAGAGAGACCGGATGGGCTAGAGACTGTGCACAGCAGAGTGCATGTCCTTCAGTACGATGGTACGTCAGAGGCAGACCACGCCAGAAAACGGGTCTGGCAGGTATAAGGGAGAGGAGAATTTTGATGCAAATTTTCAAAATTTTCAAAAAGTCGAAAAATGCTGGAAATCTTCCAAATCGCGCACAAAACTCAAAAAATTTGAAAACATTTCATATAAATTTTTTTTGAAAATTTTTCAAAAATTTTTGGTTTTGTGCGCGTTTCCGACATTTTCCAGCATTTTTTGATTTTTCGAACATTTCAAAAATTTTCAAAATTCGCCTCACGCGAACCTCACTAGAACAGCTGCGTGCTAGAACTCGTCTCTACAGGAGCAGGTCTCTGCATGACTTGGTGACAGCCTCGCAAGCTCTCTGCCTGACACTGTCTGCCGGACAACGTGTATGCCTCAACCGGTCTCCAACGGAAGCGTTCCTTCCAACGACGGCGCGTAAGGAACACGGTGAAAGAGACCGGATGGGCTAGAGACTGTGCACAGCAGAGTGCATGTCCGTCATTGCGATGGTACGTCAGAGACAGACCACGCCAGAAAACGGGTCTGGCAGGTATAAGGGAGGGGAGAATTTTGATGCAAATTTTCAAAATTTTCAAAAAGGCGAAAAATGCTGGAAATCTTCCAAATCGCTCACAAAACTCAAAAAATTTGAAAAATTTTCATATAAATTTTTTTCAAAAATTTTAGGTTTTGTGCGCGTTTCCGACATTTTCCAGCATTTTGTGATTTTTAGAAAATTTTCAAAAAGTTTCAAAATTCGCCTCACGCGAACCTCACTAGAACAGCTTCGTGCTAGAACTCGTCTCTACAGCAGCAGGTCTCTGCATGACTTGGTGACAGCCTCGCAAGCTCTCTGCCTGACACTGTCTGCCGGACAACGTGTATGCCTCAACCGGTCTCCAACGGAAGCGTTCCTTGCAAGGACGGCGCGTAAGGAACACGGTGAAAGAGAGACCGGATGGGCTAGAGACTGTGCACAACAGAGTGCATGTCCGTCAGTGCGATGGTACGTCAGAGACAGACCACGCCAGAAAACGGGTCTGGCAGGTATAAGGGAGGGGAGAATTTTGATGCAAATTTTTAAAATTTTCAAAAAGTCGAAAAATGCTGGAAATCTTCCAAGTCGCGCACAAAACTCAAAAAATTTGAAAAATTTTAATATAAATTTTTTTTGAAAATTTTTCAAAAATTTTTGGTTTTGTGCGGGTTTCCGACATTTTACAGCATTTTTTGATTTTTCGAAAATTTTCAAAAATTTTCAAAATTCGCCTCACGCGAACCTCACTAGAACAGCTTCGTGCTAGAACTCGTCTCTACAGCAGCGTGTCTCTGCATGACTTGGTGACAGCCTCGCAAGCTCTCTGCCTGACACTGTCTGCCGGACGTGTATGCCTCAACCGGTCTCCAACGGAAGCGTTCCTTGCAACGACGGCGTGTAAGGAACACGGTCAAAGAGAGACCGGATGGGCTAGAGACTGTGCACAACAGAGTGCATGTCCGTCAGTGCGATGGTACGTCAGAGACAGACCACGCCAGAAAACGGGTCTGGCAGGTATAAGGGAGAGGAGAATTTTGATGCAAATTTTCAAAATTTTCAAAAAGTCGAAAAATGCTGGAAATCTTCCAAATCGCGCACAAAACTCAAAAAATTTGAAAAATTTTCATATAAATTTTTTTTGAAAATTTTTCAAAAATTTTTCGTTTTGTGCGCGTTTTCGACATTTTCCAGCATTTTTTGATTTTTCGAAAATTTTCAAAAATTTTCAAAATTCGCCTCACGCGAACCTCACTAGAACAGCTTCGTGCTAGAACTCGTCTCTACAGCAGCGTGTCTCTGCATGACTTGGTGACAGCCTCGCAAGCTCTCTGCCTGACACTGTCTGCCGGACAACGTGTATGCCTCAACCGGTCTCCAACGGAAGCGTTCCTTGCAACGACGGCGCGTAAGGAACACGGTCAAAGAGAGACCGGATGGGCTAGAGACTATGCACAGCAGAGTGCATGTCCGTCAGTGCGATGGTACGTCAGAGATAGACCACGCCAGAAAACGGGTCTGGCAGGTATAAGGGAGGGGATAATTTTGATGCAAATTTTCAAAATTTTCAAAAAGTCGAAAAATGCTGGAAATCTTCCAAATCGCGCACAAAACTCAAAAAAATTGAAAAATTTCATATAAATTTTTTTTGAAAATTTTTCAAAAATTTTTGGTTTTGTGCGCGTTTCCGACATTTTCCAGCATTTTTTGGTTTTTCGAAAATTTTCAAAAATTTTCAAAATTCGCCTCACGCGAACCTCACTAGAACAGCTTCGTGCTAGAACTCGTCTCTACAGGAGCAGGTCTCTGCATGACTTGGTGACAGCCTCGCAACCTCTCTGCCTTGCTCTCTGCCTGACACTGTCTGCCTGACAACGTGTATGCCTCAACCGGTCTCCAACGGAAGCGTTCCTTGCAACGACGGCGCGTAAGGAACACGGTCAAAGAGAGACCGGATGGGCTAGAGACTGTGCACAGCAGAGTGCATGTCCTTCAGTACGATGGTACGTCAGAGGCAGACCACGCCAGAAAACGGGTCTGGCAGGTATAAGGGAGAGGAGAATTTTGATGCAAATTTTCAAAATTTTCAAAAAGTCGAAAAATGCTGGAAATCTTCCAAATCGCGCACAAAACTCAAAAAATTTGAAAACATTTCATATAAATTTTTTTTGAAAATTTTTCAAAAATTTTTGGTTTTGTGCGCGTTTCCGACATTTTCCAGCATTTTTTGATTTTTCGAACATTTCAAAAATTTTCAAAATTCGCCTCACGCGAACCTCACTAGAACAGCTGCGTGCTAGAACTCGTCTCTACAGGAGCAGGTCTCTGCATGACTTGGTGACAGCCTCGCAAGCTCTCTGCCTGACACTGTCTGCCGGACAACGTGTATGCCTCAACCGGTCTCCAACGGAAGCGTTCCTTCCAACGACGGCGCGTAAGGAACACGGTGAAAGAGACCGGATGGGCTAGAGACTGTGCACAGCAGAGTGCATGTCCGTCATTGCGATGGTACGTCAGAGACAGACCACGCCAGAAAACGGGTCTGGCAGGTATAAGGGAGGGGAGAATTTTGATGCAAATTTTCAAAATTTTCAAAAAGGCGAAAAATGCTGGAAATCTTCCAAATCGCTCACAAAACTCAAAAAATTTGAAAAATTTTCATATAAATTTTTTTCAAAAATTTTAGGTTTTGTGCGCGTTTCCGACATTTTCCAGCATTTTGTGATTTTTAGAAAATTTTCAAAAAGTTTCAAAATTCGCCTCACGCGAACCTCACTAGAACAGCTTCGTGCTAGAACTCGTCTCTACAGCAGCAGGTCTCTGCATGACTTGGTGACAGCCTCGCAAGCTCTCTGCCTGACACTGTCTGCCGGACAACGTGTATGCCTCAACCGGTCTCCAACGGAAGCGTTCCTTGCAAGGACGGCGCGTAAGGAACACGGTGAAAGAGAGACCGGATGGGCTAGAGACTGTGCACAGCAGAGTGCATGTCCGTCAGTGCGATGGTACGTCAGAGACAGACCACGCCAGAAAACGGGTCTGGCAGGTATAAGGGAGGGGAGAATTTTGATGCAAATTTTTAAAATTTTCAAAAAGTCGAAAAATGCTGGAAATCTTCCAAGTCGCGCACAAAACTCAAAAAATTTGAAAAATTTTAATATAAATTTTTTTTGAAAATTTTTCAAAAATTTTTGGTTTTGTGCGGGTTTCCGACATTTTACAGCATTTTTTGATTTTTCGAAAATTTTCAAAAATTTTCAAAATTCGCCTCACGCGAACCTCACTAGAACAGCTTCGTGCTAGAACTCGTCTCTACAGCAGCGTGTCTCTGCATGACTTGGTGACAGCCTCGCAAGCTCTCTGCCTGACACTGTCTGCCGGACGTGTATGCCTCAACCGGTCTCCAACGGAAGCGTTCCTTGCAACGACGGCGTGTAAGGAACACGGTCAAAGAGAGACCGGATGGGCTAGAGACTGTGCACAACAGAGTGCATGTCCGTCAGTGCGATGGTACGTCAGAGACAGACCACGCCAGAAAACGGGTCTGGCAGGTATAAGGGAGAGGAGAATTTTGATGCAAATTTTCAAAATTTTCAAAAAGTCGAAAAATGCTGGAAATCTTCCAAATCGCGCACAAAACTCAAAAAATTTGAAAAATTTTCATATAAATTTTTTTTGAAAATTTTTCAAAAATTTTTCGTTTTGTGCGCGTTTTCGACATTTTCCAGCATTTTTTGATTTTTCGAAAATTTTCAAAAATTTTCAAAATTCGCCTCACGCGAACCTCACTAGAACAGCTTCGTGCTAGAACTCGTCTCTACAGCAGCGTGTCTCTGCATGACTTGGTGACAGCCTCGCAAGCTCTCTGCCTGACACTGTCTGCCGGACAACGTGTATGCCTCAACCGGTCTCCAACGGAAGCGTTCCTTGCAACGACGGCGCGTAAGGAACACGGTCAAAGAGAGACCGGATGGGCTACAGACTATGCACAGCAGAGTGCATGTCCGTCAGTGCGATGGTACGTCAGAGATAGACCACGCCAGAAAACGGGTCTGGCAGGTATAAGGGAGGGGATAATTTTGATGCAAATTTTCAAAATTTTCAAAAAGTCGAAAAATGCTGGAAATCTTCCAAATCGCGCACAAAACTCAAAAAAATTGAAAAATTTCATATAAATTTTTTTTGAAAATTTTTCAAAAATTTTTGGTTTTGTGCGCGTTTCCGACATTTTCCAGCATTTTTTGGTTTTTCGAAAATTTTCAAAAATTTTCAAAATTCGCCTCACGCGAACCTCACTAGAACAGCTTCGTGCTAGAACTCGTCTCTACAGGAGCAGGTCTCTGCATGACTTGGTGACAGCCTCGCAACCTCTCTGCCTTGCTCTCTGCCTGACACTGTCTGCCTGACAACGTGTATGCCTCAACCGGTCTCCAACGGAAGCGTTCCTTGCAACGACGGCGCGTAAGGAACACGGTCAAAGAGAGACCGGATGGGCTAGAGACTGTGCACAGCAGAGTGCATGTCCTTCAGTACGATGGTACGTCAGAGGCAGACCACGCCAGAAAACGGGTCTGGCAGGTATAAGGGAGAGGAGAATTTTGATGCAAATTTTCAAAATTTTCAAAAAGTCGAAAAATGCTGGAAATCTTCCAAATCGCGCACAAAACTCAAAAAATTTGAAAAAATTTCATATAAATTTTTTTTGAAAATTTTTCAAAAATTTTTGGTTTTGTGCGCGTTTCCGACATTTTCCAGCATTTTTTGATTTTTCGAACATTTCAAAAATTTTCAAAATTCGCCTGACGCGAACCTCACTAGAACAGCTGCGTGCTAGAACTCGTCTCTACAGGAGCAGGTCTCTGCATGACTTGGTGACAGCCTCGCAAGCTCTCTGCCTGACACTGTCTGCCGGACAACGTGTATGCCTCAACCGGTCTCCAACGGAAGCGTTCCTTCCAACGACGGCGCGTAAGGAACACGGTGAAAGAGACCGGATGGGCTAGAGACTGTGCACAACAGAGTGCATGTCCGTCATTGCGATGGTACGTCAGAGACAGACCACGCCAGAAAACGGGTCTGGCAGGTATAAGGGAGGGGAGAATTTTGATGCAAATTTTCAAAATTTTCAAAAAGGCGAAAAATGCTGGAAATCTTCCAAATCGCTCACAAAACTCAAAAAATTTGAAAAATTTTCATATAAATTTTTTTCAAAAATTTTAGGTTTTGTGCGCGTTTCCGACATTTTCCAGCATTTTGTGATTTTTAGAAAATTTTCAAAAAGTTTCAAAATTCGCCTCACGCGAACCTCACTAGAACAGCTTCGTGCTAGAACTCGTCTCTACAGCAGCAGGTCTCTGCATGACTTGGTGACAGCCTCGCAAGCTCTCTGCCTGACACTGTCTGCCGGACAACGTGTATGCCTCAACCGGTCTCCAACGGAAGCGTTCCTTGCAAGGACGGCGCGTAAGGAACACGGTGAAAGAGAGACCGGATGGGCTAGGACTGTGCACAGCAGAGTGCATGTCCGTCAGTGCGATGGTACGTCAGAGACAGACCACGCCAGAAAACGGGTCTGGCAGGTATAAGGGAGGGGAGAATTTTGATGCAAATTTTTAAAATTTTCAAAAAGTCGAAAAATGCTGGAAATCTTCCAAGTCGCGCACAAAACTCAAAAAATTTGAAAAATTTTAATATAAATTTTTTTGAAAATTTTTCAAAAATTTTTGGTTTTGTGCGGGTTTCCGACATTTTCCAGCATTTTTTGATTTTTCGAAAATTTTCAAAAATTTTCAAAATTCGCCTCACGCGAACCTCACTAGAACAGCTTCGTGCTAGAACTCGTCTCTACAGCAGCGTGTCTCTGCATGACTTGGTGACAGCCTCGCAAGCTCTCTGCCTGACACTGTCTGCCGGACAACGTGTATGCCTCAACCGGTCTCCAACGGAAGCGTTCCTTGCAACGACGGCGCGTAAGGAACACGGTGAAAGAGAGACCGGATGGGCTAGAGACTGTGCACAGCAGAGTGCATGTCCGTCAGTGCGATGGTACGTCAGAGACAGACCACGCCAGAAAACGGGTCTGGCAGGTATAAGGGAGGGGAGAATTTTGATGCAAATTTTCAAAATTTTCAAAAAGTCGAAAAATGCTGGAAATCTTCCAAATCGCGCACAAAACTCAAAAAAATTGAAAAATTTCATATAAATTTTTTTTGAAAATTTTTCAAAATTTTTTGGTTTTGTGCGCGTTTCCGACATTTTCCAGCATTTTTTGGTTTTTCGAAAATTTTCAAAATTCGCCTCACGCGAACCTCACTAGAACAGCTTCGTGCTAGAACTCGTCTCTACAGGAGCAGGTCTCTGCATGACTTGGTGACAGCCTCGCAACCTCTCTGCCTTGCTCTCTGCCTGACACTGTCTGCCTGACAACGTGTATGCCTCAACCGGTCTCCAACGGAAGCGTTCCTTGCAACGACGGCGCGTAAGGAACACGGTCAAAGAGAGACCGGATGGGCTAGAGACTGTGCACAGCAGAGTGCATGTCCTTCAGTACGATGGTACGTCAGAGGCAGACCACGCCAGAAAACGGGTCTGGCAGGTATAAGGGAGAGGAGAATTTTGATGCAAATTTTCAAAATTTTCAAAAAGTCGAAAAATGCTGGAAATCTTCCAAATCGCGCACAAAACTCAAAAAATTTGAAAACATTTCATATAAATTTTTTTTGAAAATTTTTCAAAAATTTTTGGTTTTGTGCGCGTTTCCGACATTTTCCAGCATTTTTTGATTTTTCGAACATTTCAAAAATTTTCAAAATTCGCCTCACGCGAACCTCACTAGAACAGCTGCGTGCTAGAACTCGTCTCTACAGGAGCAGGTCTCTGCATGACTTGGTGACAGCCTCGCAAGCTCTCTGCCTGACACTGTCTGCCGGACAACGTGTATGCCTCAACCGGTCTCCAACGGAAGCGTTCCTTCCAACGACGGCGCGTAAGGAACACGGTGAAAGAGACCGGATGGGCTAGAGACTGTGCACAGCAGAGTGCATGTCCGTCATTGCGATGGTACGTCAGAGACAGACCACGCCAGAAAACGGGTCTGGCAGGTATAAGGGAGGGGAGAATTTTGATGCAAATTTTCAAAATTTTCAAAAAGGCGAAAAATGCTGGAAATCTTCCAAATCGCTCACAAAACTCAAAAAATTTGAAAAATTTTCATATAAATTTTTTTCAAAAATTTTAGGTTTTGTGCGCGTTTCCGACATTTTCCAGCATTTTGTGATTTTTAGAAAATTTTCAAAAAGTTTCAAAATTCGCCTCACGCGAACCTCACTAGAACAGCTTCGTGCTAGAACTCGTCTCTACAGCAGCAGGTCTCTGCATGACTTGGTGACAGCCTCGCAAGCTCTCTGCCTGACACTGTCTGCCGGACAACGTGTATGCCTCAACCGGTCTCCAACGGAAGCGTTCCTTGCAAGGACGGCGCGTAAGGAACACGGTGAAAGAGAGACCGGATGGGCTAGAGACTGTGCACAGCAGAGTGCATGTCCGTCAGTGCGATGGTACGTCAGAGACAGACCACGCCAGAAAACGGGTCTGGCAGGTATAAGGGAGGGGAGAATTTTGATGCAAATTTTTAAAATTTTCAAAAAGTCGAAAAATGCTGGAAATCTTCCAAGTCGCGCACAAAACTCAAAAAATTTGAAAAATTTTAATATAAATTTTTTTTGAAAATTTTTCAAAAATTTTTGGTTTTGTGCGGGTTTCCGACATTTTACAGCATTTTTTGATTTTTCGAAAATTTTCAAAAATTTTCAAAATTCGCCTCACGCGAACCTCACTAGAACAGCTTCGTGCTAGAACTCGTCTCTACAGCAGCGTGTCTCTGCATGACTTGGTGACAGCCTCGCAAGCTCTCTGCCTGACACTGTCTGCCGGACGTGTATGCCTCAACCGGTCTCCAACGGAAGCGTTCCTTGCAACGACGGCGTGTAAGGAACACGGTCAAAGAGAGACCGGATGGGCTAGAGACTGTGCACAACAGAGTGCATGTCCGTCAGTGCGATGGTACGTCAGAGACAGACCACGCCAGAAAACGGGTCTGGCAGGTATAAGGGAGAGGAGAATTTTGATGCAAATTTTCAAAATTTTCAAAAAGTCGAAAAATGCTGGAAATCTTCCAAATCGCGCACAAAACTCAAAAAATTTGAAAAATTTTCATATAAATTTTTTTTGAAAATTTTTCAAAAATTTTTCGTTTTGTGCGCGTTTTCGACATTTTCCAGCATTTTTTGATTTTTCGAAAATTTTCAAAAATTTTCAAAATTCGCCTCACGCGAACCTCACTAGAACAGCTTCGTGCTAGAACTCGTCTCTACAGCAGCGTGTCTCTGCATGACTTGGTGACAGCCTCGCAAGCTCTCTGCCTGACACTGTCTGCCGGACAACGTGTATGCCTCAACCGGTCTCCAACGGAAGCGTTCCTTGCAACGACGGCGCGTAAGGAACACGGTCAAAGAGAGACCGGATGGGCTAGAGACTATGCACAGCAGAGTGCATGTCCGTCAGTGCGATGGTACGTCAGAGATAGACCACGCCAGAAAACGGGTCTGGCAGGTATAAGGGAGGGGATAATTTTGATGCAAATTTTCAAAATTTTCAAAAAGTCGAAAAATGCTGGAAATCTTCCAAATCGCGCACAAAACTCAAAAAAATTGAAAAATTTCATATAAATTTTTTTTGAAAATTTTTCAAAAATTTTTGGTTTTGTGCGCGTTTCCGACATTTTCCAGCATTTTTTGGTTTTTCGAAAATTTTCAAAAATTTTCAAAATTCGCCTCACGCGAACCTCACTAGAACAGCTTCGTGCTAGAACTCGTCTCTACAGGAGCAGGTCTCTGCATGACTTGGTGACAGCCTCGCAACCTCTCTGCCTTGCTCTCTGCCTGACACTGTCTGCCAGACAACGTGTATGCCTCAACCGGTCTCCAACGGAAGCGTTCCTTGCAACGACGGCGCGTAAGGAACACGGTGAAAGAGAGACCGGATGGGCTAGAGACTGTGCACAGCAGAGTGCATGTCCGTCAGTGCGATGGTACGTCAGAGACAGACCACGCCAGAAAACCGGTCTGGCAGGTATAAGGGAGGGGAGAATTTTAATGCAAATTTTCAAAATTTTCAAAAAGTCGAAAAATGCTGGAAATCTTTCAAATGGCGCACAAAACTCAAAAAAATTGAAAAATTTCATATAAATTTTTTTTGAAAATTTTTCAAAAATTTTTGGTTTTGTGCGCGTTTCCGACATTTTCCAGCATTTTTTGATTTTTCGAACATTTCAAAAATTTTCAAAATTCGCCTCACGCGAACCTCACTAGAACAGCTGCGTGCTAGAACTCGTCTCTACAGGAGCAGGTCTCTGCATGACTTGGTGACAGCCTCGCAAGCTCTCTGCCTGACACTGCCGGACAACGTGTATGCCTCAACCGGTCTCCAACGGAAGCGTTCCTTGCAACGACGGCGCGTAAGGAACACGGTGAAAGAGAGACCGGATGGGCTAGAGACTGTGCACAACAGAGTGCATGTCCGTCAGTGCGATGGTACGTCAGAGACAGACCACGCCAGAAAACGGGTCTGGCAGGTATAAGGGAGGGGAGAATTTTGATGCAAATTTTTAAAATTTTCAAAAAGTCGAAAAATGCTGGAAATCTTCCAAATCGCGCACAAAACTCAAAAAATTTGAAAAATTTTAATATAAATTTTTTTTGAAAATTTTTCAAAAATTTTTGGTTTTGTGCGGGTTTCCGACATTTTACAGCATTTTTTGATTTTTCGAAAATTTTCAAAAATTTTCAAAATTCGCCTCACGCAAACCTCACTAGAACAGCTGCGTGCTAGAACTCGTCTCTACAGGAGCAGGTCTCTGCATGACTTGGTGACAGCCTCGCAAGCTCTCTGCCTGACAGTCTGCCGGACAACGTGTATGCCTCAACCGGTCTCCAACGGAAGCGTTCCTTGCAACGACGGCGCGTAAGGAACACGGTCAAAGAGAGACCGGATGGGCTAGAGACTGTGCACAGCAGAGTGCATGTCCGTCAGTGCGATGGTACGTCAGAGACAGACCACGCCAGAAAACGGGTCTGGCAGGTATAAGGGAGGGGAGAATTTTGATGCAAATTTTCAAAATTTTCAAAAAGTCGAAAAATGCTGGAAATCTTCCAAATCGCGCACAAAACTCAAAAAATTTGATAAATTTTCATATAACTTTTTTTTTAAATTTTTCAAAAATTTTTGGTTTTGTGCGCGTTTCCGACATTTTCCAGCATTTTATGATTTTTCGAAAATTTCCAAAAAATTTTAAAAATTCGCCGCACGCGAACCTCACTAGAACAGCTTCGTGCTAGAACTCGTCTCTACAGCAGCAGGTCTCTGCATGACTTGGTGACAGCCTCGCAACCTCTCTGCCTTGCTCTCTGCCTGACACTGTCTGCCAGACAACGTGTATGCCTCAACCGGTCTCCAACGGAAGCGTTCCTTGCAACGACGGCGCGTAAGGAACACGGTCAAAGAGAGACCGGATGGGCTAGAGACTGTGCACAGGAGAGTGCATGTCCTTCAGTACGATGGTACGTCAGAGACAGACCACGCCAGAAAACGGGTCTGGCAGGTATAAGGGAGGGGAGAATTTTGATGCAAATTTTCAAAATTTTCAAAAAGTCGAAAAATGCTGGAAATCTTCCAAATCGCGCACAAAACTCAAAAAATTTGAAAAATTTTCATATAAATTTTTTTTGAAAATTTTTCAAAAATTTTTGGTTTTGTGCGCGTTTCCGACATTTTCAGCATTTTTTGATTTTTCGAAAATTTTCAAAATTCGCCTCACGCGAACCTCACTAGAACAGCTGCGTGCTAGAACTCGTCTCTACAGGAGCAGGTCTCTGCATGACTTGGTGACAGCCTCGCAAGCTCTCTGCCTGACACTGCCGGACAACGTGTATGCCTCAACCGGTCTCCAACGGAATCGTTCCTTGCAACGACGGCGCGAAAGGAACACGGTGAAAGAGAGACCGGATGGGCTAGAGACTGTGCACAACAGAGTGCATGTCCGTCAGTGCGATGGTACGTCAGAGACAGACCACGCCAGAAAACGGGTCTGGCAGGTATAAGGGAGGGGAGAATTTTGATGCAAATTTTCAAAATTTTCAAAAAGTCGAAAAATGCTGGAAATCTTCCAAATCGCGCACAAAACTCAAAAAATTTGAAAAATTTTCATATAAATTTTTTTTGAAAATTTTTCAAAAATTTTTGGTTTTGTGCGCGTTTTAGACATTTTCCAGCATTTTTTGATTTTTCGAAAATTTTCAAAAATTTTCAAAATTCGCCTCACGCGAACCTCACTAGAACAGCTTCGTGCTAGAACTCGTCTCTACAGCAGCGTGTCTCTGCATGACTTGGTGACAGCGTCGCAAGCTCTCTGCCTGACACTGTCTGCCGGACAACGTGTATGCCTCAACCGGTCTCCAACGGAAGCGTTCCTTGCAAGGACGGCGCGTAAGGAACACGGTCAAAGAGAGACCGGATGGGCTAGAGACTGTGCACAGCAAAGTGCATGTCCGTCAGTGCGATGGTACGTCAGAGACAGACGACGCCAGAAAACGGGTCTGGCAGGTATAAGGGAGGGGAGAATTTTGATGCAAATTTTTAAAATTTTCAAAAAGTCGAAAAATGCTGGAAATCTTCCAAATCGCGCACAAAACTCAAAAAATTTGAAAAATTTTCATATAAATTTTTTTTCAAAATTTTTCAAAAATTTTTGGTTTTGTGCGCGTTTCCGACATTTTCCAGCATTTTTTGATTTTTCGAAAATTTTCAAAAATTTTCAAAATTCGCCTCACGCGAACCTCACTAGAACAGCTTCGTGCTAGAACTCGTCTCTACAGCAGCAGGTCTCTGCATGACTTGGTGACAGCCTCGCAAGCTCTCTGCCTGACACTGTCTGCCGGACAACGTGTATGCCTCAACCGGTCTCCAACGGAAGCGTTCCTTGCAAGGACGGCGCGTAAGGAACACGGTCAAAGAGAGACCGGATGGGCTAGAGACTGTGCACAGCAGAGTGCATGTCCGTCAGTGCGATGGTACGTCAGAGACAGACCACGCCAGAAAACGGGTCTGGCAGGTATAAGGGAGGGGAGAATTTTGATGCAAATTTTCAATATTTTCAAAAAGTCGAAAAATGCTGGAAATCTTCCAAATCGCGCACAAAACTCAAAAAATTTGAAAAATTTTCATATAAATTTTTTTTGAAAATTTTTCAAAAATTTTTGGTTTTGTGCGCGTTTCCGACATTTTCCAGCATTTTTTGATTTTTCGAAAATTTTCAAAAATTTTCAAAATTCGCCTCACGCGAACCTCACTAGAACAGCTTCGTGCTAGAACTCGTCTCTACAGCAGCAGGTCTCTGCATGACTTGGTGACAGCCTCGCAAGCTCTCTGCCTGACACTGTCTGCCGGACAACGTGTATGCCTCAACCGGTCTCCAACGGAAGCGTTCCTTGCAACGACGGCGCGTAAGGAACACGGTCAAAGAGAGACCGGATGGGCTAGAGACTGTGCACAGCAGAGTGCATGTCCTTCAGTACGATGGTACGTCAGAGACAGACCACGCCAGAAAACGGGTCTGGCAGGTATAAGGGAGGGGAGAATTTTGATGCAAATTTTCAAAATTTTCAAAAAGTCGAAAAATGCTGGAAATCCTCCAAATCGCACACAAAACTCAAAAAATTTGAAAAATGTTCATAAAAATTTAATTTGAAAATTTTTTAAAAATTTTTGGTTTTGTGCGCGTGTCCGACATTTTCCAGCATTTTTTGATTTTTCGAAAATTTTCAAAAATTTTCAAAATTCGCCTCACGCGAACCTCACTAGAACAGCTTCGTGCTAGAACTCGTCTCTACAGGAGCAGGTCTCTGCATGACTTGGTGACAGCCTCGCAAGCTCTCTGCCTGACACTGTCTGCCGGACAACGTGTATGCCTCTACCGGTCTCCAACGGAAGCGTTCCTTCCAACGACGGCGCGTAAGGAACACGGTGAATGAGACCGGATGGGCTAGAGACTGTGCACAGCAGAGTGCATGTCCGTCAGTGCGATGGTACGTCAGAGACAGACCACGCCAGAAAACGGGTCTGGCAGGTATAAGGGAGGGGAGAATTTTGATGCAAATTTTCAAAATTTTCAAAAAGTCGAAAAATGCTGGAAATCTTCCAAATGGCGCACAAAACTCAAAAAAATTGAAAAAATTTCATATAATTTTTTTTTGAAAATTTTTTGAAAATTTTTGCTTTTGTGCGCGTTTCCGACATTTTCCAGCATTTTTTGAGTTTTCGAAAATTTTCAAAATTCGCCTCACGCGAACATCACCAGAACAGCTGCGTGCTAGAACTCGTCTCTACAGCAGCAGGTCTATGCATGACTTGGTGACAGCCTCGCAAGCTCTCTGCCTGACACTGTCTGCCGGACAACGTGTATGCCTCAACCGGTCTCCAACGGAAGCGTTCCTTGCAACGACGGCGCGTAAGGAACACGGTGAAAGAGAGACCGGATGGGCTAGAGACTGCACAGCAGCGTGCATGTCCGTCAGTGCGATGGTATGTCAGAGACAGACCACGCCAGAAAACGGGTATGGCAGGTATAAGGGAGGGGAGAATTTTGATGCAAATTTTCAAAATTATCAAAAAGTCAAAAAATGCTAGAAATCTTCCAAATCGCGCACAAAACTCAAAAAATTTGAAAAAATTTCATATAAATTTTTTTTTAAAATTTTTGCTTTTGTGCGCGTTTCCGACATTTTCCAGCATTTTTTGATTTTTCGAAAATTTTCAAAATTTTCAAAAAGTCGAAAAATGCTGGAAATCTTCCAAATCGCGCACAAAACGCAAAAAATTTGAAAAATTTTCATATACATTTTTTTTGAAAATTTTTCAAAAATTTTTGGTTTTGTGCGCGTTTCCGACATTTTCCAGCATTTTTTGATTTTTCGAAAATTTTCAAAAATTTTCAAAATTCGCCTCACGCGAACCTCACTAGAACAGCTTCGTGCTAGAACTCGTCTCTACAGGAGCAGGTCTCTGCATGACTTGGTGACAGCCTCGCAAGCTCTCTGCCTGACACTGTCTGCCGGACAACGTGTATGCCTCTACCGGTCTCCAACGGAAGCGTTCCTTCCAACGACGGCGCGTAAGGAACACGGTGAATGAGACCGGATGGGCTAGAGACTGTGCACAGCAGAGTGCATGTCCGTCAGTGCGATGGTACGTCAGAGACAGACCACGCCAGAAAACGGGTCTGGCAGGTATAAGGGAGGGGAGAATTTTGATGCAAATTTTCAAAATTTTCAAAAAGTCGAAAAATGCTGGAAATCTTCCAAATGGCGCACAAAACTCAAAAAAATTGAAAAAATTTCATATAATTTTTTTTTGAAAATTTTTTGAAAATTTTTGCTTTTGTGCGCGTTTCCGACATTTTCCAGCATTTTTTGAGTTTTCGAAAATTTTCAAAATTCGCCTCACGCGAACATCACCAGAACAGCTGCGTGCTAGAACTCGTCTCTACAGCAGCAGGTCTATGCATGACTTGGTGACAGCCTCGCAAGCTCTCTGCCTGACACTGTCTGCCGGACAACGTGTATGCCTCAACCGGTCTCCAACGGAAGCGTTCCTTGCAACGACGGCGCGTAAGGAACACGGTGAAAGAGAGACCGGATGGGCTAGAGACTGCACAGCAGCGTGCATGTCCGTCAGTGCGATGGTATGTCAGAGACAGACCACGCCAGAAAACGGGTATGGCAGGTATAAGGGAGGGGAGAATTTTGATGCAAATTTTCAAAATTATCAAAAAGTCAAAAAATGCTAGAAATCTTCCAAATCGCGCACAAAACTCAAAAAATTTGAAAAAATTTCATATAAATTTTTTTTTAAAATTTTTGCTTTTGTGCGCGTTTCCGACATTTTCCAGCATTTTTTGATTTTTCGAAAATTTTCAAAATTTTCAAAAAGTCGAAAAATGCTGGAAATCTTCCAAATCGCGCACAAAACGCAAAAAATTTGAAAAATTTTCATATACATTTTTTTTGAAAATTTTTCAAAAATTTTTGGTTTTGTGCGCGTTTCCGACATTTTCCAGCATTTTTTGATTTTTCGAAAATTTTCAAAAATTTTCAAAATTCGCCTCACGCGAACCTCACTAGAACAGCTTCGTGCTAGAACTCGTCTCTACAGCAGCAGGTCTCTGCATGACTTGGTGACAGCCTCGCAAGCTCTCTGCCTGACACTGTCTGCCGGACGTGTATGCCTCAACCGGTCTCCAACGGAAGCGTTCCTTGCAACGACGGCGTGTAAGGAACACGGTCAAAGAGAGACCGGATGGGCTAGAGACTGTGCACAACAGTATGCATGTCCGTCAGTGCGATGGTACGTCAGAGACAGACCACGCCAGAAAACGGGTCTGGCAGGTATAAGGGAGAGGAGAATTTTGATGCAAATTTTCAAAATTTTCCAAAAGTCGAAAAATGCTGGAAATCTTCCAAATCGCGCACAAAACTCAAAAAATTTGAAAAATTTTCATATAAATTTTTTTCAAAAATTTTTCAAAAATTTTTGGTTTTGTGAGCGTTTTCGACATTTTCCAGCATTTTTTGATTTTTCGAAAATTTTCAAAATTTTTCAAAATTCGCCTCACGCGAACCTCACTAGAACAGCTTCGTGCTAGAACTCGTCTCTACAGGAGCAGGTCTCTGCATGACTTGGTGACAGCCTCGCAAGCTCTCTGCCTGACACTGTCTGCCGGACAACGTGTATGCCTCTACCGGTCTCCAACGGAAGCGTTCCTTCCAACGACGGCGCGTAAGGAACACGGTGAATGAGACCGGATGGGCTAGAGACTGTGCACAGCAGAGTGCATGTCCGTCAGTGCGATGGTACGTCAGAGACAGACCACGCCAGAAAACGGGTCTGGCAGGTATAAGGGAGGGGAGAATTTTGATGCAAATTTTCAAAATTTTCAAAAAGTCAAAAAATGCTAGAAATCTTCCAAATCGCGCACAAAACTCAAAAAATTTGAAAAAATTTCATATAAATTTTTTTTGAAAATTTTTGCTTTTGTGCGCGTTTCCGACATTTTCCAGCATTTTTTGATTTTTCGAAAATTTTCAAAATTCGCCTCACGCGAACATCACTAGAACAGCTGCGTGCTAGAACTCGTCTCTACAGCAGCAGGTCTCTGCATGACTTGGTGACAGCCTCGCAAGCTCTCTGCCTGACACTGCCGGACAACGTGTATGCCTCAACCGGTCCCCAACGGAAGCGTTCCTTCCAACGACGGCGCGTAAGGAACACGGTGAAAGAGAGACCGGATGGGCTAGAGACTGTGCACAGCAGAGTGCATGTCCGTCAGTGCGATGGTACGTCAGAGACAGACCACGCCAGAAAACGGGTCTGGCAGGTATAAGGGAGGGGAGAATTTTGATGCAAATTTTCAAAATTTTCAAAAAGTCGAAAAATGCTGGAAATCTTCCAAATCGCGCACAAAACGCAAAAAATTTGAAAAATTTTCATATACATTTTTTTTGAAAATTTTTCAAAAATTTTTGGTTTTGTGCGCGTTTCCGACATTTTCCAGCATTTTTTGATTTTTCGAAAATTTTCAAAAATTTTCAAAATTCGCCTCACGCGAACCTCACTAGAACAGCTTCGTGCTAGAACTCGTCTCTACAGCAGCAGGTCTCTGCATGACTTGGTGACAGCCTCGCAAGCTCTCTGCCTGACACTGTCTGCCGGACAACGTGTATGCCTCAACCGGTCTCCAACGGAAGCGTTCCTTGCAACGACGGCGTGTAAGGAACACGGTCAAAGAGAGACCGGATGGGCTAGAGACTGTGCACAACAGTATGCATGTCCGTCAGTGCGATGGTACGTCAGAGACAGACCACGCCAGAAAACGGGTCTGGCAGGTATAAGGGAGAGGAGAATTTTGATGCAAATTTTCAAAATTTTCCAAAAGTCGAAAAATGCTGGAAATCTTCCAAATCGCGCACAAAACTCAAAAAATTTGAAAAATTTTCATATAAATTTTTTTTGAAAATTTTTCAAAAATTTTTGGTTTTGTGCGCGTTTTCGACATTTTCCAGCATTTTTTGATTTTTCGAAAATTTTCAAAATTTTTCAAAATTCGCCTCACGCGAACCTCACTAGAACAGCTTCGTGCTAGAACTCGTCTCTACAGGAGCAGGTCTCTGCATGACTTGGTGACAGCCTCGCAAGCTCTCTGCCTGACAGTCTGACGGACAACGTGTATGCCTCAACCGGTTTCCAACGGAAGCGTTCCTTGCAACGACGGCGCGTAAGGAACACGGTCAAAGAGAGACCGGATGGGCTAGAGACTGTGCACAGCAGAGTGCATGTCCGTCAGTGCGATGGTACGTCAGAGACAGACGACGCCAGAAAACGGGTCTGGCAGGTATAAGGGAGGGGATAATTTTGATGGAAATTTTCAAAATTTTCAAAAAGTCGAAAAATGCTGGAAATCTTCCAAATCGCGCACAAAACTCAAAAAATTTGAAAAATTTTCATATAAATTTTTTTTTAAAATTTTTCAAAAATTTTTGGTTTTGTGCGCGTTTCCGACATTTTCCTGCATTTTTTGATTTTTCGAAAATTTTCAAAATTCGCCTCACGCGAACATCACTAGAACAGCTGCGTGCTAGAACTCATCTCTACAGGAGCAGGTCTCTGCATGACTTGGTGACAGCCTCGCAAGCTCTCTTCCTGACACTGTCTGCCGAACAACGTGTATGCCTCAACCGGTCTCCAACGGAAGCGTTCCTTGCAACGACGGCGCGAAAGGAACACGGTGAAAGAGAGACCGGATGGGCTAGAGACTGTGCACAACAGAGTGCATGTCCGTCAGTGCGATGGTACGTCAGAGACAGACCAAGCCAGAAAACGGGTCTCGCAGGTATAAGGGAGGGGAGAATTTTGATGCAAATTTTCAAAATTTTCAAAAAGTCGAAAAATGCTGGAAATCTTCCAAATCGCGCACAAAACGCAAAAAAATTGAAAAATTTTCATATAAATTTTTTTTGAAAATTTTTCAAAAAATTTTGGTTTTGTGCTCGTTTCCGCCTTTTTCGAGCATTTTTTGATTTTTCGAAAATTTTCAAAATTCGCCTCACGCGAACATCACTAGAACAGCTGCGTGCTAGAACTCGTCTCTACAGCAGCAGGTCTCTGCATGACTTGGTGACAGCCTCGCAAGCTCTCTGCCTGACACTGTCTGCCGGACAACGTGTATGCCTCAACCGGTCTCCAACGGAAGCGTTCCTTGCAACGACGGCGCGTAAGGAACACGGTCAAAGAAGGACCGGATGGGCTAGAGACTGCACAGCAGAGTGCATGTCCGTCAGTGCGATGGTACGTCAGAGACAGACCACGCCAGAAAACGGGTCTGGCAGGTATAAGGGAGGGGAGAATTTTGATGCAAATTTTCAAAATTTTCAAAAAGTCGAAAAATGCTGGAAATCTTCCAAATCGCGCACAAAACGCAAAAAATTTGAAAAATTTTCATATACATTTTTTTTGAAAATTTTTCAAAAATTTTTGGTTTTGTGCGCGTTTCCGACATTTTCCAGCATTTTTTGATTTTTCGAAAATTTTCAAAAATTTTCAAAATTCGCCTCACGCGAACCTCACTAGAACAGCTTCGTGCTAGAACTCGTCTCTACAGCAGCAGGTCTCTGCATGACTTGGTGACAGCCTCGCAAGCTCTCTGCCTGACACTGTCTGCCGGACGTGTATGCCTCAACCGGTCTCCAACGGAAGCGTTCCTTGCAACGACGGCGTGTAAGGAACACGGTCAAAGAGAGACCGGATGGGCTAGAGACTGTGCACAACAGTATGCATGTCCGTCAGTGCGATGGTACGTCAGAGACAGACCACGCCAGAAAACGGGTCTGGCAGGTATAAGGGAGAGGAGAATTTTGATGCAAATTTTCAAAATTTTCAAAAAGTCGAAAAATGCTGGAAATCTTCCAAATCGCGCACAAAACTCAAAAAAATTGAAAAATTTCATATAAATTTTTTTTGAAAATTTTTCAAAAATTTTTGGTTTTGTGCGCGTTTCCGACATTTTCCAGCATTTTTTGGTTTTTCGAAAATTTTCAAAAATTTTCAAAATTCGCCTCACGCGAACCTCACTAGAACAGCTTCGTGCTAGAACTCGTCTCTACAGGAGCAGGTCTCTGCATGACTTGGTGACAGCCTCGCAACCTCTCTGCCTTGCTCTCTGCCTGACACTGTCTGCCTGACAACGTGTATGCCTCAACCGGTCTCCAACGGAAGCGTTCCTTGCAACGACGGCGCGTAAGGAACACGGTCAAAGAGAGACCGGATGGGCTAGAGACTGTGCACAGCAGAGTGCATGTCCTTCAGTACGATGGTACGTCAGAGGCAGACCACGCCAGAAAACGGGTCTGGCAGGTATAAGGGAGAGGAGAATTTTGATGCAAATTTTCAAAATTTTCAAAAAGTCGAAAAATGCTGGAAATCTTCCAAATCGCGCACAAAACTCAAAAAATTTGAAAAAATTTCATATAAATTTTTTTTGAAAATTTTTCAAAAATTTTTGGTTTTGTGCGCGTTTCCGACATTTTCCAGCATTTTTTGATTTTTCGAACATTTCAAAAATTTTCAAAATTCGCCTGACGCGAACCTCACTAGAACAGCTGCGTGCTAGAACTCGTCTCTACAGGAGCAGGTCTCTGCATGACTTGGTGACAGCCTCGCAAGCTCTCTGCCTGACACTGTCTGCCGGACAACGTGTATGCCTCAACCGGTCTCCAACGGAAGCGTTCCTTCCAACGACGGCGCGTAAGGAACACGGTGAAAGAGACCGGATGGGCTAGAGACTGTGCACAACAGAGTGCATGTCCGTCATTGCGATGGTACGTCAGAGACAGACCACGCCAGAAAACGGGTCTGGCAGGTATAAGGGAGGGGAGAATTTTGATGCAAATTTTCAAAATTTTCAAAAAGGCGAAAAATGCTGGAAATCTTCCAAATCGCTCACAAAACTCAAAAAATTTGAAAAATTTTCATATAAATTTTTTTCAAAAATTTTAGGTTTTGTGCGCGTTTCCGACATTTTCCAGCATTTTGTGATTTTTAGAAAATTTTCAAAAAGTTTCAAAATTCGCCTCACGCGAACCTCACTAGAACAGCTTCGTGCTAGAACTCGTCTCTACAGCAGCAGGTCTCTGCATGACTTGGTGACAGCCTCGCAAGCTCTCTGCCTGACACTGTCTGCCGGACAACGTGTATGCCTCAACCGGTCTCCAACGGAAGCGTTCCTTGCAAGGACGGCGCGTAAGGAACACGGTGAAAGAGAGACCGGATGGGCTAGGACTGTGCACAGCAGAGTGCATGTCCGTCAGTGCGATGGTACGTCAGAGACAGACCACGCCAGAAAACGGGTCTGGCAGGTATAAGGGAGGGGAGAATTTTGATGCAAATTTTTAAAATTTTCAAAAAGTCGAAAAATGCTGGAAATCTTCCAAGTCGCGCACAAAACTCAAAAAATTTGAAAAATTTTAATATAAATTTTTTTTGAAAATTTTTCAAAAATTTTTGGTTTTGTGCGGGTTTCCGACATTTTCCAGCATTTTTTGATTTTTCGAAAATTTTCAAAAATTTTCAAAATTCGCCTCACGCGAACCTCACTAGAACAGCTTCGTGCTAGAACTCGTCTCTACAGCAGCGTGTCTCTGCATGACTTGGTGACAGCCTCGCAAGCTCTCTGCCTGACACTGTCTGCCGGACAACGTGTATGCCTCAACCGGTCTCCAACGGAAGCGTTCCTTGCAACGACGGCGCGTAAGGAACACGGTGAAAGAGAGACCGGATGGGCTAGAGACTGTGCACAGCAGAGTGCATGTCCGTCAGTGCGATGGTACGTCAGAGACAGACCACGCCAGAAAACGGGTCTGGCAGGTATAAGGGAGGGGAGAATTTTGATGCAAATTTTCAAAATTTTCAAAAAGTCGAAAAATGCTGGAAATCTTCCAAATCGCGCACAAAACTCAAAAAAATTGAAAAATTTCATATAAATTTTTTTTGAAAATTTTTCAAAATTTTTTGGTTTTGTGCGCGTTTCCGACATTTTCCAGCATTTTTTGGTTTTTCGAAAATTTTCAAAATTCGCCTCACGCGAACCTCACTAGAACAGCTTCGTGCTAGAACTCGTCTCTACAGGAGCAGGTCTCTGCATGACTTGGTGACAGCCTCGCAACCTCTCTGCCTTGCTCTCTGCCTGACACTGTCTGCCTGACAACGTGTATGCCTCAACCGGTCTCCAACGGAAGCGTTCCTTGCAACGACGGCGCGTAAGGAACACGGTCAAAGAGAGACCGGATGGGCTAGAGACTGTGCACAGCAGAGTGCATGTCCTTCAGTACGATGGTACGTCAGAGGCAGACCACGCCAGAAAACGGGTCTGGCAGGTATAAGGGAGAGGAGAATTTTGATGCAAATTTTCAAAATTTTCAAAAAGTCGAAAAATGCTGGAAATCTTCCAAATCGCGCACAAAACTCAAAAAATTTGAAAACATTTCATATAAATTTTTTTTGAAAATTTTTCAAAAATTTTTGGTTTTGTGCGCGTTTCCGACATTTTCCAGCATTTTTTGATTTTTCGAACATTTCAAAAATTTTCAAAATTCGCCTCACGCGAACCTCACTAGAACAGCTGCGTGCTAGAACTCGTCTCTACAGGAGCAGGTCTCTGCATGACTTGGTGACAGCCTCGCAAGCTCTCTGCCTGACACTGTCTGCCGGACAACGTGTATGCCTCAACCGGTCTCCAACGGAAGCGTTCCTTCCAACGACGGCGCGTAAGGAACACGGTGAAAGAGACCGGATGGGCTAGAGACTGTGCACAGCAGAGTGCATGTCCGTCATTGCGATGGTACGTCAGAGACAGACCACGCCAGAAAACGGGTCTGGCAGGTATAAGGGAGGGGAGAATTTTGATGCAAATTTTCAAAATTTTCAAAAAGGCGAAAAATGCTGGAAATCTTCCAAATCGCTCACAAAACTCAAAAAATTTGAAAAATTTTCATATAAATTTTTTTCAAAAATTTTAGGTTTTGTGCGCGTTTCCGACATTTTCCAGCATTTTGTGATTTTTAGAAAATTTTCAAAAAGTTTCAAAATTCGCCTCACGCGAACCTCACTAGAACAGCTTCGTGCTAGAACTCGTCTCTACAGCAGCAGGTCTCTGCATGACTTGGTGACAGCCTCGCAAGCTCTCTGCCTGACACTGTCTGCCGGACAACGTGTATGCCTCAACCGGTCTCCAACGGAAGCGTTCCTTGCAAGGACGGCGCGTAAGGAACACGGTGAAAGAGAGACCGGATGGGCTAGAGACTGTGCACAGCAGAGTGCATGTCCGTCAGTGCGATGGTACGTCAGAGACAGACCACGCCAGAAAACGGGTCTGGCAGGTATAAGGGAGGGGAGAATTTTGATGCAAATTTTTAAAATTTTCAAAAAGTCGAAAAATGCTGGAAATCTTCCAAGTCGCGCACAAAACTCAAAAAATTTGAAAAATTTTAATATAAATTTTTTTTGAAAATTTTTCAAAAATTTTTGGTTTTGTGCGGGTTTCCGACATTTTACAGCATTTTTTGATTTTTCGAAAATTTTCAAAAATTTTCAAAATTCGCCTCACGCGAACCTCACTAGAACAGCTTCGTGCTAGAACTCGTCTCTACAGCAGCGTGTCTCTGCATGACTTGGTGACAGCCTCGCAAGCTCTCTGCCTGACACTGTCTGCCGGACGTGTATGCCTCAACCGGTCTCCAACGGAAGCGTTCCTTGCAACGACGGCGTGTAAGGAACACGGTCAAAGAGAGACCGGATGGGCTAGAGACTGTGCACAACAGAGTGCATGTCCGTCAGTGCGATGGTACGTCAGAGACAGACCACGCCAGAAAACGGGTCTGGCAGGTATAAGGGAGAGGAGAATTTTGATGCAAATTTTCAAAATTTTCAAAAAGTCGAAAAATGCTGGAAATCTTCCAAATCGCGCACAAAACTCAAAAAATTTGAAAAATTTTCATATAAATTTTTTTTGAAAATTTTTCAAAAATTTTTCGTTTTGTGCGCGTTTTCGACATTTTCCAGCATTTTTTGATTTTTCGAAAATTTTCAAAAATTTTCAAAATTCGCCTCACGCGAACCTCACTAGAACAGCTTCGTGCTAGAACTCGTCTCTACAGCAGCGTGTCTCTGCATGACTTGGTGACAGCCTCGCAAGCTCTCTGCCTGACACTGTCTGCCGGACAACGTGTATGCCTCAACCGGTCTCCAACGGAAGCGTTCCTTGCAACGACGGCGCGTAAGGAACACGGTCAAAGAGAGACCGGATGGGCTAGAGACTATGCACAGCAGAGTGCATGTCCGTCAGTGCGATGGTACGTCAGAGATAGACCACGCCAGAAAACGGGTCTGGCAGGTATAAGGGAGGGGATAATTTTGATGCAAATTTTCAAAATTTTCAAAAAGTCGAAAAATGCTGGAAATCTTCCAAATCGCGCACAAAACTCAAAAAAATTGAAAAATTTCATATAAATTTTTTTTGAAAATTTTTCAAAAATTTTTGGTTTTGTGCGCGTTTCCGACATTTTCCAGCATTTTTTGGTTTTTCGAAAATTTTCAAAAATTTTCAAAATTCGCCTCACGCGAACCTCACTAGAACAGCTTCGTGCTAGAACTCGTCTCTACAGGAGCAGGTCTCTGCATGACTTGGTGACAGCCTCGCAACCTCTCTGCCTTGCTCTCTGCCTGACACTGTCTGCCAGACAACGTGTATGCCTCAACCGGTCTCCAACGGAAGCGTTCCTTGCAACGACGGCGCGTAAGGAACACGGTGAAAGAGAGACCGGATGGGCTAGAGACTGTGCACAGCAGAGTGCATGTCCGTCAGTGCGATGGTACGTCAGAGACAGACCACGCCAGAAAACCGGTCTGGCAGGTATAAGGGAGGGGAGAATTTTAATGCAAATTTTCAAAATTTTCAAAAAGTCGAAAAATGCTGGAAATCTTTCAAATGGCGCACAAAACTCAAAAAAATTGAAAAATTTCATATAAATTTTTTTTGAAAATTTTTCAAAAATTTTTGGTTTTGTGCGCGTTTCCGACATTTTCCAGCATTTTTTGATTTTTCGAACATTTCAAAAATTTTCAAAATTCGCCTCACGCGAACCTCACTAGAACAGCTGCGTGCTAGAACTCGTCTCTACAGGAGCAGGTCTCTGCATGACTTGGTGACAGCCTCGCAAGCTCTCTGCCTGACACTGCCGGACAACGTGTATGCCTCAACCGGTCTCCAACGGAAGCGTTCCTTGCAACGACGGCGCGTAAGGAACACGGTGAAAGAGAGACCGGATGGGCTAGAGACTGTGCACAACAGAGTGCATGTCCGTCAGTGCGATGGTACGTCAGAGACAGACCACGCCAGAAAACGGGTCTGGCAGGTATAAGGGAGGGGAGAATTTTGATGCAAATTTTTAAAATTTTCAAAAAGTCGAAAAATGCTGGAAATCTTCCAAATCGCGCACAAAACTCAAAAAATTTGAAAAATTTTAATATAATTTTTTTTTGAAAATTTTTCAAAAATTTTTGGTTTTGTGCGGGTTTCCGACATTTTACAGCATTTTTTGATTTTTCGAAAATTTTCAAAAATTTTCAAAATTCGCCTCACGCAAACCTCACTAGAACAGCTGCGTGCTAGAACTCGTCTCTACAGGAGCAGGTCTCTGCATGACTTGGTGACAGCCTCGCAAGCTCTCTGCCTGACAGTCTGCCGGACAACGTGTATGCCTCAACCGGTCTCCAACGGAAGCGTTCCTTGCAACGACGGCGCGTAAGGAACACGGTCAAAGAGAGACCGGATGGGCTAGAGACTGTGCACAGCAGAGTGCATGTCCGTCAGTGCGATGGTACGTCAGAGACAGACCACGCCAGAAAACGGGTCTGGCAGGTATAAGGGAGGGGAGAATTTTGATGCAAATTTTCAAAATTTTCAAAAAGTCGAAAAATGCTGGAAATCTTCCAAATCGCGCACAAAACTCAAAAAATTTGATAAATTTTCATATAACTTTTTTTTTAAATTTTTCAAAAATTTTTGGTTTTGTGCGCGTTTCCGACATTTTCCAGCATTTTATGAGTTTTCGAAAATTTCCAAAAAAATTTAAAAATTCGCCGCACGCGAACCTCACTAGAACAGCTTCGTGCTAGAACTCGTCTCTACAGCAGCAGGTCTCTGCATGACTTGGTGACAGCCTCGCAACCTCTCTGCCTTGCTCTCTGCCTGACACTGTCTGCCAGACAACGTGTATGCCTCAACCGGTCTCCAACGGAAGCGTTCCTTGCAACGACGGCGCGTAAGGAACACGGTCAAAGAGAGACCGGATGGGCTAGAGACTGTGCACAGCAGAGTGCATGTCCTTCAGTACGATGGTACGTCAGAGACAGACCACGCCAGAAAACGGGTCTGGCAGGTATAAGGGAGGGGAGAATTTTGATGCAAATTTTCAAAATTTTCAAAAAGTCGAAAAATGCTGGAAATCTTCCAAATCGCGCACAAAACTCAAAAAATTTGAAAAATTTTCATATAAATTTTTTTTGAAAATTTTTCAAAAATTTTTGGTTTTGTGCGCGTTTCCGACATTTTCCAGCATTTTTTGATTTTTCGAAAATTTTCAAAATTCGCCTCACGCGAACCTCACTAGAACAGCTGCGTGCTAGAATTCGTCTCTACAGGAGCAGGTCTCTGCATGACTTGGTGACAGCCTCGCAAGCTCTCTGCCTGACACTGCCGGACAACGTGTATGCCTCAACCGGTCTCCAACGGAATCGTTCCTTGCAACGACGGCGCGAAAGGAACACGGTGAAAGAGAGACCGGATGGGCTAGAGACTGTGCACAACAGAGTGCATGTCCGTCAGTGCGATGGTACGTCAGAGACAGACCACGCCAGAAAACGGGTCTGGCAGGTATAAGGGAGGGGAGAATTTTGATGCAAATTTTCAAAATTTTCAAAAAGTCGAAAAATGCTGGAAATCTTCCAAATCGCGCACAAAACTCAAAAAATTTGAAAAATTTTCATATAAATTTTTTTTGAAAATTTTTCAAAAATTTTTGGTTTTGTGCGCGTTTTAGACATTTTCCAGCATTTTTTGATTTTTCGAAAATTTTCAAAAATTTTCAAAATTCGCCTCACGCGAACCTCACTAGAACAGCTTCGTGCTAGAACTCGTCTCTACAGCAGCGTGTCTCTGCATGACTTGGTGACAGCGTCGCAAGCTCTCTGCCTGACACTGTCTGCCGGACAACGTGTATGCCTCAACCGGTCTCCAACGGAAGCGTTCCTTGCAACGACGGCGCGTAAGGAACACGGTGAAAGAGAGACCGGATGGGCTAGAGACTGTGCACAGCAGTGTGCATGTCCATCAGTGCGATGGTACGTCAGAGACAGACCACGCCAGAAAACGGGTCTGGCAGGTATAAGGGAGGGGAGTATTTTGATGCAAATTTTCAAAATTTTCAAAAAGTCGAAAAATGCTGGAAATCTTTCAAATGGCGCACAAAACTCAAAAAATTTGAAAAATCTTCATATAAATTTTTATTGAAAATTTTTCAAAAAATTTTGGTTTTGTGCGCGTTTCCGACATTTTCCAGCATTTTTTGAGTTTTCAAAAATTTTCAAAATTCGCCTCACGCGAACCTCACTAGAACAGCTTCTTGCAGAACTCGTCTCTACAGGAGCAGGTCTCTGCATGACTTGGTGACAGCCTCGCAAGCTCTCTGCCTGACACTGTCTGCCTGACATCGTGTATGCCTCAACCGGTCTCCAACGGAAGCGTTCCTTGCAACGACGGCGCGTAAGGAACACGGTCAAAGAGAGATCGGATGGGCTAGAGACTGTGCACAGCAGAGTGCATGTCCTTCAGTACGATGGTACGTCAGAGACAGACCACGCCAGAAAACGGGTCTAGCAGGTATAAGGGAGGGGAGAATTTTGATGCAAATTTTCAAAAAGTCGAAAAATGCTGGAAATCTTCCAAATCGCGCACAAAACTTAAAAAAGTTGAAAAATTTTCATATACATTTTTTTGAAAATTTTTCAAAAATTTTTGGTTTTGTGCGCGTTTCCGACATTTTCCAGCATTTTTTGATTTTTCGAAAATTTTCAAAAATTTTCAAAATTCGCCTCACGCGAACCTCACTAGAACAGCTGCGTGCTAGAACTCGTCTCTACAGGAGCAGGTCTCTGCATGACTTGGTGACAGCCTCGCAAGCTCTCTGCCTGACACTGCCGGACGTGTATGCCTCAACCGGTCTCCAACGGAAGCGTTCCTTGCAACGACGGCGCGTAAGGAACACGGTCAAAGAAAGACCGGATGGGCTAGAGACTGTGCACAGCAGAGTGCATGTCCGTCAGTGCGATGGTACGTCAGAGACAGACCACGCCAGAAAACGGGTCTGGCAGGTATAAGGGAGGTGAGAATTTTGATGCAAATTTTCAAAATTTTCAAAAAGTCGAAAAATGCTGGAAATCTTCCAAATCGCGCACAAAACTCAAAAAATTTGAAAAAATTTCATATAAATTTTTTTTGAAAATTTTTCAAAAATTTTTGGTTTTGTGCGCGTTTCCGACATTTTCCAGCATTTTTTGAGTTTTCGAAAATTTTCAAAAATTTTCAAAATCCGCCTCACGCGAACCTCACTAGAACAGCTTCGTGCTAGAACTCGTCTCTACAGCAACAGGTCTCTGCATGACTTGGTGACAGCCTGGCAAGCTCTCTGCCTGACACTGTCTGCCGGACAACGTGTATGCCTCAACCGGTCTCCAACGGAAGCGTTCCTCGCAAGGACGGCGCGTAAAGAACACGGTGAAAGAGAGACCGGATGGGCTAGAGACTGTGCACAGCAGAGTGCATGTCCGTCAGTGCGATGGTACGTCAGAGACAGACCACGCCAGAAAACGGGTCTGGCAGGTATAAGAGAGGGGAGAATTTTGATGCAAATTTTCAAAATTTTCAAAAAGTCGAAAAATGCTGGAAATCTTTCAAATGGCGCAGAAAACTCAAAAAATTTGAAAAATCTTCATATAAATTTTTATTGAAAATTTTTCAAAAAATTTTGGTTTTGTGCGCGTTTCCGACATTTTCCAGCATTTTTTGAGTTTTCAAAAATTTTCAAAAATTTTCAAAATTCGCCTCACGCGAACCTCACTAGAACAGCTTCGTGCTAGAACTCGTCTCTACAGCAGCGTGTCTCTGCATGACTTGGTGACAGCCTCGCAAGCTCTCTGTCTGACACTGTCTGCCGGACAACGTGTATGCCTCAACCGGTCTCCAACGGAAGCGTTCCTTGCAACGACGGCGCGTAAGGAACACGGTCAAAGAGAGACCGGATGGGCTAGAGACTGTGCACAGCAGAGTGCATGTCCTTCAGTACGATGGTACGTCAGAGACAGACCACGCCAGAAAACGGGTCTAGCAGGTATAAGGGAGGGGAGAATTTTGATGCAAATTTTCAAAAAGTCGAAAAATGCTGGAAATCTTTCAAATCGCGCACAAAACGCAAAAAATTTGAAAAATTTTCATATAAATTTTCTTTGAAAATTTTTCAAAAATTTTTGGTTTTGTGCGCGTTTCCGACATTTTCCTGCATTTTTTGATTTTTCGAAAATTTTCAAAATTCGCCTCACGCGAACATCACTAGAACAGCTGCGTGCTAGAACTCATCTCTACAGGAGCAGGTCTCTGCATGACTTGGTGACAGCCTCGCAAGCTCTCTGCCTGACACTGTCTGCCGAACAACGTGTATGCCTCAACCGGTCTCCAACGTAAGCGTTCCTTGCAACGACGGCGCGTAAGGAACACGGTCAAAGAGAGACCGGATGGGCTAGAGACTGTGCACAGCAGAGTGCATGTCCTTCAGTACGATGGTACGTCAGAGACAGACCACGCCAGAAAACGGGTCTGGCAGGTATAAGGGAGGGGAGAATTTTGATGCAAATTTTCAAA
The DNA here is from genome assembly GCF_977971745.1 of Zootermopsis nevadensis. Lineage (NCBI taxonomy): Eukaryota > Metazoa > Arthropoda > Insecta > Blattodea > Termopsidae > Zootermopsis > Zootermopsis nevadensis. The sequence goes on from NW_028259160.1 coordinate 11,943,524, forward strand.
ATTTTCAAAAAGTCGAAAAATGCTGTAAATCTTCCAAATGGCGCACAAAACTCAAAAAAGTTGAAAAAATTTCATATAAATTTTTTTTGAAAATTTTTCAAAAATTTTTGGTTTTGTGCGCGTTTCCGACATTTTCCAGCATTTTTTGATTTTTCGAAAATTTTCAAAATTCGCCTCTCGCGAACCTCACTAGAACAGCTGCGTGCTAGAACTCGTCTCTACAGGGGCAGGTCTCTGCATGACTTGGTGACAGCCTCGCAAGCTCTCTGCCTGACACTGCCGGACAACGTGTATGCCTCAACCGGTCTCCAACGGAAGCGTTCCTTGCAACGACGGCGCGTAAGGAACACGGTCAAAGAGAGACCGGATGGGCTAGAGACTATGCACAGCAGAGTGCATGTCCGTCAGTGCGATGGTACGTCAGAGACAGACCACGCCAGAAAACGGGTCTGGCAGGTATAAGGGAGGGCAAAATTTTGATGCAAATTTTCAAAATTTTCAAAAAGTCGAAAAATGCTGGAAATCTTCTAAATCGCGCACAAAACTCAAAAAAATTGAAAAATTTCATATAAATTTTTTTTGAAAATTTTTCAAAAATTTTTGGTTTTGTGCGCGTTTCCGACATTTTCCAGCATTTTTTGGTTTTTCGAAAATTTTCAAAAATTTTCAAAATTCGCCTCACGCGAACCTCACTAGAACAGCTTCGTGCTAGAACTCGTCTCTACAGGAGCAGGTCTCTGCATGACTTGGTGACAGCCTCGCAACCTCTCTGCCTTGCTCTCTGCCTGACACTGTCTGCCTGACAACGTGTATGCCTCAACCGGTCTCCAACGGAAGCGTTCCTTGCAACGACGGCGCGTAAGGAACATGGTCAAAGAGAGACCGGATGGGCTAGAGACTGTGCACAGCAGAGTGCATGTCCTTCAGTACGATGGTACGTCAGAGGCAGACCACGCCAGAAAACGGGTCTGGCAGGTATAAGGGAGGGGAGAATTTTTATGCAAATTTTCAAAAAGTCGAAAAATGCTGGAAATTTTCCAAATCGCGCACAAAACACAAAAAATTTGAAAAAATTTCATATAAATTTTTTTTGAAAATTTTTCAAAAATTTTTGGTTTTGTGCGCGTTTCCGACATTTTCCAGCATTTTTTGAGTTTTCGAAAATTTCCAAAAAATTTCAAAATTCGCCGCACGCGAACCTCACTAGAACAGCTTCGTGCTAGAACTCGTCTCTACAGCAGCAGGTCTCTGCATGACTTGGTGACAGCCTCGCAATCTCTCTGCCTGACAGTCTGCCGGACAACGTGTATGCCTCAACCGGTCTCCAACGGAAGCGTTCCTTGCAACGACGGCGCGTAAGGAACACGGTCAAAGAGAGACCGGATGGGCTAGAGACTGTGCACAGCAGAGTGCATGTCCTTCAGTACGATGGTACGTCAGAGACAGACCACGGCAGAAAACGGGTCTGACAGGTATAAGGGAGGGGAGAATTTTGATGCAAATTTTCAAAATTTTCAAAAAGTCGAAAAATGCTGGAAATCCTCCAAATCGCACACAAAACTCAAAAAAATTGAAAAATTTTCATTAAATTTTCATAAAAAAATTTCAAAAATTTTTGGTTTTGTGCGCGTTTCCGACATTTTCCAGCATTTTTTGATTTTTCGAAAATTTTCAAAAATTTTCAAAATTCGCCTCACGCGAACCTCACTAGAACAGCTGCGTGCTAGAACTCGTCTCTACAGGAGCAGGTCTCTGCATGACTTGGTGACAGCCTCGCAAGCTCTCTGCCTGACACTGCCGGACGTGTATGCCTCAACCGGTCTCCAACGGAAGCGTTCCTTGCAACGACGGCGCGTAAGGAACACGGTCAAAGAAAGACCGGATGGGCTAGAGACTGTGCACAGCAGAGTGCATGTCCGTCAGTGCGATGGTACGTCAGAGACAGACCACGCCAGAAAACGGGTCTGGCAGGTATAAGGGAGGTGAGAATTTTGATGCAAATTTTCAAAATTTTCAAAAAGTCGAAAAATGCTGGAAATCTTCCAAATCGCGCACAAAACTCAAAAAATTTGAAAAATTTTCATATAAATTTTTTTTGAAAATTTTTCAAAAATTTTTGGTTTTGTGCGCGTTTTAGACATTTTCCAGCATTTTTTGATTTTTCGAAAATTTTCAAAAATTTTCAAAATTCGCCTCACGCGAACCTCACTAGAACAGCTTCGTGCTAGAACTCGTCTCTACAGCAGCGTGTCTCTGCATGACTTGGTGACAGCGTCGCAAGCTCTCTGCCTGACACTGTCTGCCGGACAACGTGTATGCCTCAACCGGTCTCCAACGGAAGCGTTCCTTGCAACGACGGCGCGTAAGGAACACGGTGAAAGAGAGACCGGATGGGCTAGAGACTGTGCACAGCAGTGTGCATGTCCATCAGTGCGATGGTATGTCAGAGACAGACCACGCCAGAAAACGGGTCTGGCAGGTATAAGGGAGGGGAGTATTTTGATGCAAATTTTCAAAATTTTCAAAAAGTCGAAAAATGCTGGAAATCTTTCAAATGGCGCACAAAACTCAAAAAATTTGAAAAATCTTCATATAAATTTTTATTGAAAATTTTTCAAAAAATTTTGGTTTTGTGCGCGTTTCCGACATTTTCCAGCATTTTTTGAGTTTTCAAAAATTTTCAAAATTCGCCTCAAGCGAACCTCACTAGAACAGCTTCTTGCAGAACTCGTCTCTACAGGAGCAGGTCTCTGCATGACTTGGTGACAGCCTCGCAAGCTCTCTGCCTGACACTGTCTGCCTGACATCGTGTATGCCTCAACCGGTCTCCAACGGAAGCGTTCCTTGCAACGACGGCGCGTAAGGAACACGGTCAAAGAGAGATCGGATGGGCTAGAGACTGTGCACAGCAGAGTGCATGTCCTTCAGTACGATGGTACGTCAGAGACAGACCACGCCAGAAAACGGGTCTAGCAGGTATAAGGGAGGGGAGAATTTTGATGCAAATTTTCAAAAAGTCGAAAAATGCTGGAAATCTTCCAAATCGCGCACAAAACTTAAAAAAGTTGAAAAATTTTCATATACATTTTTTTTAAAATTTTTCAAAAATTTTTGGTTTTGTGCGCGTTTCCGACATTTTCCAGCATTTTTTGATTTTTCGAAAATTTTCAAAAATTTTCAAAATTCGCCTCACGCGAACCTCACTAGAACAGCTGCGTGCTAGAACTCGTCTCTACAGGAGCAGGTCTCTGCATGACTTTGTGACAGCCTCGCATGCTCTCTGCCTGACACTGTCTGCCGGACAAAGTGTATGCCTCAATCGGTCTCCAACGGAAGCGTTCCTTGCAACGACGGCGCGTAAGGAACACGGTGAAAGAGAGACCGGATGGGCTAGAGACTGTGCACAACAGAGTGCATGTCCGTCAGTGCGATGGTACGTCAGAGACAGACCACGCCAGAAAACGGGTATGGCAGTTATAAGGGAGGGGAGAATTTTGATGCAAATTTAGAAAATTTTCAAAAAGTCGAAAAATGCTGGAAATCTTTCAAATCGCGCACAAAACGCAAAAAATTTGAAAAATTTTCATATAAATTTTCTTTGAAAATTTTTCAAAAATTTTTGGTTTTGTGCGCGTTTCCGACATTTTCCTGCATTTTTTGATTTTTCGAAAATTTTCAAAATTCGCCTCACGCGAACATCACTAGAACAGCTGCGTGCTAGAACTCATCTCTACAGGAGCAGGTCTCTGCATGACTTGGTGACAGCCTCGCAAGCTCTCTGCCTGACACTGTCTGCCGAACAACGTGTATGCCTCAACCGGTCTCCAACGTTAGCGTTCCTTGCAACGACGGCGCGTAAGGAACACTGTCAAAGAGAGACCGGATGGGCTAGAGACTGTGCACAGCAGAGTGCATGTCCTTCAGTACGATGGTACGTCAGAGACAGACCACGCCAGAAAACGGGTCTGGCAGGTATAAGGGAGGGGAGAATTTTGATGCAAATTTTCAAAATTTTCAAAAAGTCGAAAAATGCTGTAAATCTTCCAAATGGCGCACAAAACTCAAAAAAGTTGAAAAAATTTCATATAAATTCTTTTTGAAAATTTTTCAAAAATTTTTGGTTTTGTGCGCGTTTCCGACATTTTCCAGCATTTTTTGATTTTTCGAAAATTTTCAAAAATTTTCAAAATTCGCCTCACGCGAACCTCACTAGAACAGCTGCGTGCTAGAACTCGTCTCTACAGGAGCAGGTCTCTGCATGACTTGGTGACAGCCTCGCAAGCTCTCTGCCTGACACTGCCGGACGTGTATGCCTCAACCGGTCTCCAACGGAAGCGTTCCTTGCAACGACGGCGCGTAAGGAACACGGTCAAAGAAAGACCGGATGGGCTAGAGACTGTGCACAGCAGAGTGCATGTCCGTCAGTGCGATGGTACGTCAGAGACAGACCACGCCAGAAAACGGGTCTGGCAGGTATAAGGGAGGTGAGAATTTTGATGCAAATTTTCAAAATTTTCAAAAAGTCGAAAAATGCTGGAAATCTTCCAAATCGCGCACAAAACTCAAAAAATTTGAAAAAATTTCATATAAATTTTTTTTGAAAATTTTTCAAAAATTTTTGGTTTTGTGCGCGTTTCCGACATTTTCCAGCATTTTTTGAGTTTTCGAAAATTTTCAAAAATTTTCAAAATCCGCCTCACGCGAACCTCACTAGAACAGCTTCGTGCTAGAACTCGTCTCTACAGCAACAGGTCTCTGCATGACTTGGTGACAGCCTGGCAAGCTCTCTGCCTGACACTGTCTGCCGGACAACGTGTATGCCTCAACCGGTCTCCAACGGAAGCGTTCCTCGCAAGGACGGCGCGTAAAGAACACGGTGAAAGAGAGACCGGATGGGCTAGAGACTGTGCACAGCAGAGTGCATGTCCGTCAGTGCGATGGTACGTCAGAGACAGACCACGCCAGAAAACGGGTCTGGCAGGTATAAGGGAGGGGAGAATTTTGATGCAAATTTTCAAAATTTTCAAAAAGTCGAAAAATGCTGGAAATCTTTCAAATGGCGCACAAAACTCAAAAAATTTGAAAAATCTTCATATAAATTTTTATTGAAAATTTTTCAAAAAATTTTGGTTTTGTGCGCGTTTCCGACATTTTCCAGCATTTTTTGAGTTTTCAAAAATTTTCAAAAATTTTCAAAATTCGCCTCACGCGAACCTCACTAGAACAGCTTCGTGCTAGAACTCGTCTCTACAGCAGCGTGTCTCTGCATGACTTGGTGACAGCCTCGCAAGCTCTCTGCCTGACACTGTCTGCCGGACAACGTGTATGCCTCAACCGGTCTCCAACGGAAGCGTTCCTTGCAACGACGGCGCGTAAGGAACACGGTCAAAGAGAGACCGGATGGGCTAGAGACTGTGCACAGCAGAGTGCATGTCCTTCAGTACGATGGTACGTCAGAGACAGACCACGCCAGAAAACGGGTCTAGCAGGTATAAGGGAGGGGAGAATTTTGATGCAAATTTTCAAAAAGTCGAAAAATGCTGGAAATCTTTCAAATCGCGCACAAAACGCAAAAAATTTGAAAAATTTTCATATAAATTTTCTTTGAAAATTTTTCAAAAATTTTTGGTTTTGTGCGCGTTTCCGACATTTTCCTGCATTTTTTGATTTTTCGAAAATTTTCAAAATTCGCCTCACGCGAACATCACTAGAACAGCTGCGTGCTAGAACTCATCTCTACAGGAGCAGGTCTCTGCATGACTTGGTGACAGCCTCGCAAGCTCTCTGCCTGACACTGTCTGCCGAACAACGTGTATGCCTCAACCGGTCTCCAACGTAAGCGTTCCTTGCAACGACGGCGCGTAAGGAACACGGTCAAAGAGAGACCGGATGGGCTAGAGACTGTGCACAGCAGAGTGCATGTCCTTCAGTACGATGGTACGTCAGAGACAGACCACGCCAGAAAACGGGTCTGGCAGGTATAAGGGAGGGGAGAATTTTGATGCAAATTTTCAAAATTTTCAAAAAGTCGAAAAATGCTGTAAATCTTCCAAATGGCGCACAAAACTCAAAAAAGTTGAAAAAATTTCATATAAATTTTTTTTGAAAATTTTTCAAAAATTTTTGGTTTTGTGCGCGTTTCCGACATTTTCCAGCATTTTTTGATTTTTCGAAAATTTTCAAAATTCGCCTCTCGCGAACCTCACTAGAACAGCTGCGTGCTAGAACTCGTCTCTACAGGAGCAGGTCTCTGCATGACTTGGTGACAGCCTCGCAAGCTCTCTGCCTGACACTGCCGGACAACGTGTATGCCTCAACCGGTCTCCAACGGAAGCGTTCCTTGCAACGACGGCGCGTAAGGAACACGGTCAAAGAGAGACCGGATGGGCTAGAGACTATGCACAGCAGAGTGCATGTCCGTCAGTGCGATGGTACGTCAGAGACAGACCACGCCAGAAAACGGGTCTGGCAGGTATAAGGGAGGGCAAAATTTTGATGCAAATTTTCAAAATTTTCAAAAAGTCGAAAAATGCTGGAAATCTTCCAAATCGCGCACAAAACTCAAAAAAATTGAAAAATTTCATATAAATTTTTTTTGAAAATTTTTCAAAAATTTTTGGTTTTGTGCGCGTTTCCGACATTTTCCAGCATTTTTTGGTTTTTCGAAAATTTTCAAAAATTTTCAAAATTCGCCTCACGCGAACCTCACTAGAACAGCTTCGTGCTAGAACTCGTCTCTACAGGAGCAGGTCTCTGCATGACTTGGTGACAGCCTCGCAACCTCTCTGCCTTGCTCTCTGCCTGACACTGTCTGCCTGACAACGTGTATGCCTCAACCGGTCTCCAACGGAAGCGTTCCTTGCAACGACGGCGCGTAAGGAACATGGTCAAAGAGAGACCGGATGGGCTAGAGACTGTGCACAGCAGAGTGCATGTCCTTCAGTACGATGGTACGTCAGAGGCAGACCACGCCAGAAAACGGGTCTGGCAGGTATAAGGGAGGGGAGAATTTTTATGCAAATTTTCAAAAAGTCGAAAAATGCTGGAAATTTTCCAAATCGCGCACAAAACACAAAAAATTTGAAAAAATTTCATATAAATTTTTTTTGAAAATTTTTCAAAAATTTTTGGTTTTGTGCGCGTTTCCGACATTTTCCAGCATTTTTTGAGTTTTCGAAAATTTCCAAAAAATTTCAAAATTCGCCGCACGCGAACCTCACTAGAACAGCTTCGTGCTAGAACTCGTCTCTACAGCAGCAGGTCTCTGCATGACTTGGTGACAGCCTCGCAATCTCTCTGCCTGACAGTCTGCCGGACAACGTGTATGCCTCAACCGGTCTCCAACGGAAGCGTTCCTTGCAACGACGGCGCGTAAGGAACACGGTCAAAGAGAGACCGGATGGGCTAGAGACTGTGCACAGCAGAGTGCATGTCCTTCAGTACGATGGTACGTCAGAGACAGACCACGGCAGAAAACGGGTCTGACAGGTATAAGGGAGGGGAGAATTTTGATGCAAATTTTCAAAATTTTCAAAAAGTCGAAAAATGCTGGAAATCCTCCAAATCGCACACAAAACTCAAAAAAATTGAAAAATTTTCATAAAAATTTTCATAAAAAAATTTCAAAAATTTTTGGTTTTGTGCGCGTTTCCGACATTTTCCAGAATTTTTTGAGTTTTCGAAATTTTTAAAAAATTTTCAAAATTCGCCTCACGCGAACCTCACTAGAACAGCTGCGTGCTAGAACTCGTCTCTACAGGAGCAGGTCTCTGCATGACTTGGTGACAGCCTCGCAAGCTCTGCCTGACTGCCGGACAACGTGTATGCCTCAACCGGTCTCCAACGGAAGCGTTCCTTGCAACGACGGCGCGTAAGGAACACGGTGAAAGAGAGACCGGATGGGCTAGAGACTGTGCACAACAGAGTGCATGTCCGTCAGTGCGATGGTACGTCAGAGACAGACCACGCCAGAAAACGGGTCTGGCAGGTATAAGGGAGAGGAGAATTTTGATGCAAATTTTCAAAATTTTCAAAAAGTCGAAAAATGCTGGAAATCTTCCAAATCGCGCACAAAACTCAAAAAATTTGAAAAATTTTCATATAAATTTTTTTTGAAAATTTTTCAAAAATTTTTGGTTTTGTGCGCGTTTCCGACATTTTCCAGCATTTTTTGAGTTTTCGAAAATTTTCAAAAATTTTCAAAATTCGCCTCACGCGAACCTCACTAGAACAGCTTCGTGCTAGAACTCGTCTCTACAGCAGCGTGTCTCTGCATGACTTGGTGACAGCCTCGCAAGCTCTCTGCCTGACACTGTCTGCCGGACAACGTGTATGCCTCAACCGGTCTCCAACGGAAGCGTTCCTTGCAACGACGGCGCGTAAGGAACACGGTCAAAGAGAGACCGGATGGGCTAGAGACTGTGCACAGCAGAGTGCATGTCCTTCAGTACGATGGTACGTCAGAGACAGACCACGCCAGAAAACGGGTCTGACAGGTATAAGGGAGGGGAGAATTTTGATGCAAATTTTCAAAATTTTCAAAAAGTCGAAAAATGCTGGAAATCCTCCAAATCGCACTCAAAACTCAAAAAAATTGAAAAATTTTCATAAAAATTTTCATAAAAAAATTTCAAAAATTTTTGGTTTTGTGCGCGTTTCCGACATTTTCCAGAATTTTTTGAGTTTTCGAAATTTTTAAAAAATTTTCAAAATTCGCCTCACGCGAACCTCACTAGAACAGCTGCGTGCTAGAACTCGTCTCTACAGGAGCAGGTCTCTGCATGACTTGGTGACAGCCTCGCAAGCTCTCTGCCTGACTGCCGGACAACGTGTATGCCTCAACCGGTCTCCAACGGAAGCGTTCCTTGCAACGACGGCGCGTAAGGAACACGGTGAAAGAGAGACCGGATGGGCTAGAGACTGTGCACAACAGAGTGCATGTCCGTCAGTGCGATGGTACGTCAGAGACAGACCACGCCAGAAAACGGGTCTGGCAGGTATAAGGGAGAGGAGAATTTTGATGCAAATTTTCAAAATTTTCAAAAAGTCGAAAAATGCTGGAAATCTTCCAAATCGCGCACAAAACTCAAAAAATTTGAAAAATTTTCATATAAATTTTTTTTGAAAATTTTTCAAAAATTTTTGGTTTTGTGCGCGTTTCCGACATTTTCCAGCATTTTTTGAGTTTTCGAAAATTTTCAAAAATTTTCAAAATTCGCCTCACGCGAACCTCACTAGAACAGCTTCGTGCTAGAACTCGTCTCTACAGCAGCGTGTCTCTGCATGACTTGGTGACAGCCTCGCAAGCTCTCTGCCTGACACTGTCTGCCGGACAACGTGTATGCCTCAACCGGTCTCCAACGGAAGCGTTCCTTGCAACGACGGCGCGTAAGGAACACGGTCAAAGAGAGACCGGATGGGCTAGAGACTGTGCACAGCAGAGTGCATGTCCGTCAGTGCGATGGTACGTCAGAGACAGACCACGCCAGAAAACGGGTCTGGCAGGTGTAAGGGAGGGCAAAATTTTGATGCAAATTTTCAAAATTTTCAAAAAGTCGAAAAATGCTGGAAATTTGTCAAATCGCGCAAAAAACTCAAAAAAATTGAAAAATTTCATATAATTTTTTTTTGAAAATTTTTCAAAAATTTTTGGTTTTGTGCGCGTTTCCGACATTTTCCAGCATTTTTTGATTTTTCGAAAATTTTCAAAATTCGCCTCACGCGAACCTCACTAGAACAGCTGCGTGCTAGAACTCGTCTCTACAGGAGCAGGTCTCTGCATGACTTGGTGACAGCCTCGCAAGCTCTCTGCCTGACACTGCCGGACAACGTGTATGCCTCAACCGGTCTCCAACGGAAGCGTTCCTTGCAACGACGGCGCGTAAGGAACACGGTGAAAGAGAGACCGGATGGGCTAGAGACTGTGCACAACAGAGTGCATGTCCGTCAGTGCGATGGTACGTCAGAGACAGACCACGCCAGAAAAAGGGTCTGGCAGGTATAAGGGAGGGGAGAATTTTGATGCAAATTTTCAAAATTTTCAAAAAGTCGAAAAATGCTGGAAATCTTCCAAATCGCGCACAAAACTCAAAAAATTTGAAAAATTTTCATATAAATTTTTTTTGAAAATTTTTCAAAAATTTTTGGTTTTGTGCGCGTTTTCGACATTTTCCAGCATTTTTTGATTTTTCGAAAATTTTCAAAAATTTTCAAAATTCGCCTCACGCGAACCTCACTAGAACAGCTTCGTGCTAGAACTCGTCTCTACAGCAGCGTGTCTCTGCATGACTTGGTGACAGCCTCGCAAGCTCTCTGCCTGACACTGTCTGCCGGACAACGTGTATGCCTCAACCGGTCTCCAACGGAAGCGTTCCTTGCAACGACGGCGCGTAAGGAACACGGTCAAAGAGAGACCGGATGGGCTAGAGACTGTGCACAGCAGAGTGCATGTCCTTCAGTACGATGGTACGTCAGAGGCAGACCACGCTAGAAAACGGGTCTGGCAGGTATAAGGGAGGGGATAATTTTTATGCAAATTTTCAAAAAGTCGAAAAATGCTGGAAATCTTCCAAATCGCGCACAAAACTCAAAAAATTTGAAAAAATTTCATATAAATTTTTTTTGAAAATTTTTCAAAAATTTTTGGTTTTGTGCGCGGTTTCCGACATTTTGGAGCATTTTTTGAGTTTTCGAAAATTTTCAAAAATTTTCAAAATTCGCCTCACGCGAACCTCACTAGAACAGCTTCGTGCTAGAACTCGTCTCTACCGGAGCAGGTCTCTGCATGACTTGGTGACAGCCTCGCAATCTCTCTGCCTGACACTGTCTGCCGGACAACGTGTATGCCTCAACCGATCTCCATGGAAGCGTTCCTTGCAACGACGGCGCGTAAGGAACACGGTGAAAGAGAGACCGGATGGGCTAGAGACTGTGCACAACAGAGTGCATGTCCGTCAGTGCGATGGTACGTCAGAGACAGACCACGCCAGAAAACGGGTCTGGCAGGTATAAGGGAGGGGAGAATTTTGATGCAAATTTTCAAAATTTTCAAAAAGTCGAAAAATGCTGGAAATCTTCCAAATCGCGCACAAAACTGAAAAAAATTGAAAAATGTTCATATAATTTTTTTTTGAAAATTTTTCAAAAATTTTTGGTTTTGTGCGGGTTTCCGACATTTTACAGCATTTTTTGATTTTTCGAAAATTTTCAAAAATTTTCAAAATTCGCCTCACGCAAACCTCACTAGAACAGCTGCGTGCTAGAACTCGTCTCTACAGGAGCAGGTCTCTGCATGACTTGGTGACAGCCTCTCAAGCTCTCTGCCTGACAGTCTGCCGGACGTGTATGCCTCAACCGGTCTCCAACGGAAGCGTTCCTTGCAACGACGGCGCGTAAGGAACACGGTCAAAGAGAGACCGGATGGGCTAGAGACTGTGCACAGCAGAGTGCATGTCCGTCAGTGCGATGGTACGTCAGAGACAGACCACGCCAGAAAACGGGTCTGGCAGGTATAAGGGAGGGGATAATTTTGATGCAAATTTTCAAAATTTTCAAAAAGTCAAAAAATGCTGGAAATCTTCCAAATCGCGCACAAAACTCAAAAAATTTGATAAATTTTCATATAACTTTTTTTTTTAATTTTTCAAAAATTTTTGGTTTTGTGCGCGTTTCCGACATTTTCCAGCATTTTATGAGTTTTCGAAAATTTCCAAAAATTTTCAAAATTCGCCGCACGCGAACCTCACTAGAACAGCTTCGTGCTAGAACTCGTCTCTACAGCAGCAGGTCTCTGCATGACTTGGTGACAGCCTCGCAACCTCTCTGCCTTGCTCTCTGCCTGACTGTCTGCCAGACAACGTGTATGCCTCAACCGGTCTCCAACGGAAGCGTTCCTTGCAACGACGGCGCGTAAGGAACACGGTCAAAGAGAGACCGGATGGGCTAGAGACTGTGCACTACAGAGTGCATGTCCTTCAGTACGATGGTACGTCAGAGACAGACCACGCCAGAAAACAGGTCTGGCAGGTATAAGGGAGGGGAGAATTTTGATGCAAATTTTCAAAAAGTCGAAAAATGCTGGAAATCTTCCAAATCGCGCACAAAACTCAAAAAATTTGAAAAATTTTCATATAAATTTTTTTTGAAAATTTTTCAAAAATTTTTGGTTTTGTGCGCGTTTCCGACATTTTCCAGCATTTTTTGATTTTTCGAAAATTTTCAAAATTCGCCTCACGCGAACCTCACTAGAACAGCTGCGTGCTAGAACTCGTCTCTACAGGAGCAGGTCTCTGCATGACTTGGTGACAGCCTCGCAACCTCTCTGCCTGACACTGCCGGACAACGTGTATGCCTCAACCGGTCTCCAACGGAAGCGTTCCTTGCAACGACGGCGCGAAAGGAACACGGTGAAAGAGAGACCGGATGGGCTAGAGACTGTGCACAACAGAGTGCATGTCCGTCAGTGCGATGGTACGTCAGAGACAGACCACGCCAGAAAACGGGTCTGACAGGTATAAGGGAGGGGAGAATTTTGATGCAAATTTTCAAAATTTTCAAAAAGTCGAAAAATGCTGGAAATCCTCCAAATCGCACACAAAACTCAAAAAAATTGAATAATTTTCATAAAAAGTTTCATAAAAAAATTTCAAAAATTTTTGGTTTTGTGCGCGTTTCCGACATTTTCCAGCATTTTTTGAGTTTTCGAAAATTTTAAAAAATTTTCAAAATTCGCCTCACGCGAACCTCACTAGAACAGCTGCGTGCTAGAACTCGTCTCTACAGGAGCAGGTTCTGCATGACTTGGTGACAGCCTCGCAAGCTCTCTGCCTGACTGCCGGACAACGTGTATGCCTCAACCGGTCTCCAACGGAAGCGTTCCTTGCAACGACGGCGCGTAAGGAACACGGTGAAAGAGAGACCGGATGGGCTAGAGACTGTGCACAACAGAGTGCATGTCCGTCAGTGCGATGGTACGTCAGAGACAGACCACGCCAGAAAACGGGTCTGGCAGGTATAAGGGAGAGGAGAATTTTGATGCAAATTTTCAAAATTTTCAAAAAGTCGAAAAATGCTGGAAATCTTCCAAATCGCGCACAAAACTCAAAAAATTTGAAAAATTTTCATATAAATTTTTTTCAAAAAATTTTCAAAAATTTTTGGTTTTGTGCGCGTTTTCGACATTTTCCAGCATTTTTTGATTTTTCGAAAATTTTCAAAAATTTTCAAAATTCGCCTCACGCGAACCTCACTAGAACAGCTTCGTGCTAGAACTCGTCTCTACAGGAGCAGGTCTCCGCATGACTTGGTGACAGCCTCGCAACCTCTCTGCCTTGCTCTCTGCCTGACACTGTCTGCCTGACAACGTGTATGCCTCAACCGGTCTCCAACGGAAGCGTTCCTTGCAACGACGGCGCGTAAGGAACATGGTCAAAGAGAGACCGGATGGGCTAGAGACTGTGCACAGCAGAGTGCATGTCCTTCAGTACGATGGTACGTCAGAGGCAGACCACGCCAGAAAACAGGTCTGGCAGGTATAAGGGAGGGGAGAATTTTGATGCAAATTTTCAAAAAGTCGAAAAATGCTGGAAATCTTCCAAATCGCGCACAAAACTCAAAAAATTTGAAAAATTTTCATATAAATTTTTTTTTAAAATTTTTCAAAAATTTTTGGTTTTGTGCGCGTTTCCGACATTTTCCAGCATTTTTTGATTTTTCGAAAATTTTCAAAATTCGCCTCACGCGAACCTCACTAGAACAGCTGCGTGCTAGAACTCGTCTCTACAGGAGCAGGTCTCTGCATGACTTGGTGACAGCCTCGCAACCTCTCTGCCTGACACTGCCGGACAACGTGTATGCCTCAACCGGTCTCCAACGGAAGCGTTCCTTGCAACGACGGCGCGAAAGGAACACGGTGAAAGAGAGACCGGATGGGCTAGAGACTGTGCACAACAGAGTGCATGTCCGTCAGTGCGATGGTACGTCAGAGACAGACCACGCCAGAAAACGGGTCTGACAGGTATAAGGGAGGGGAGAATTTTGATGCAAATTTTCAAAATTTTCAAAAAGTCGAAAAATGCTGGAAATCCTCCAAATCGCACACAAAACTCAAAAAAATTGAATAATTTTCATAAAAAGTTTCATAAAAAAATTTCAAAAATTTTTGGTTTTGTGCGCGTTTCCGACATTTTCCAGCATTTTTTGAGTTTTCGAAAATTTTAAAAAATTTTCAAAATTCGCCTCACGCGAACCTCACTAGAACAGCTGCGTGCTAGAACTCGTCTCTACAGGAGCAGGTTCTGCATGACTTGGTGACAGCCTCGCAAGCTCTCTGCCTGACTGCCGGACAACGTGTATGCCTCAACCGGTCTCCAACGGAAGCGTTCCTTGCAACGACGGCGCGTAAGGAACACGGTGAAAGAGAGACCGGATGGGCTAGAGACTGTGCACAACAGAGTGCATGTCCGTCAGTGCGATGGTACGTCAGAGACAGACCACGCCAGAAAACGGGTCTGGCAGGTATAAGGGAGAGGAGAATTTTGATGCAAATTTTCAAAATTTTCAAAAAGTCGAAAAATGCTGGAAATCTTCCAAATCGCGCACAAAACTCAAAAAATTTGAAAAATTTTCATATAAATTTTTTTCAAAAAATTTTCAAAAATTTTTGGTTTTGTGCGCGTTTTCGACATTTTCCAGCATTTTTTGATTTTTCGAAAATTTTCAAAAATTTTCAAAATTCGCCTCACGCGAACCTCACTAGAACAGCTTCGTGCTAGAACTCGTCTCTACAGGAGCAGGTCTCCGCATGACTTGGTGACAGCCTCGCAACCTCTCTGCCTTGCTCTCTGCCTGACACTGTCTGCCTGACAACGTGTATGCCTCAACCGGTCTCCAACGGAAGCGTTCCTTGCAACGACGGCGCGTAAGGAACATGGTCAAAGAGAGACCGGATGGGCTAGAGACTGTGCACAGCAGAGTGCATGTCCTTCAGTACGATGGTACGTCAGAGGCAGACCACGCCAGAAAACGGGTCTGGCAGGTATAAGGGAGGGGAGAATTTTTATGCAAATTTTCAAAAAGTCGAAAAATGCTGGAAATCTTCCAAATCGCGCACAAAACTCAAAAAATTTGAAAAAATTTCATATAAATTTTTTTTGAAAATTTTTCAAAAATTTTTGGTTTTGTGCGCGTTTCCGACATTTTCCAGCATTTTTTGAGTTTTCGAAAATTTTCAAAAATTTTCAAAATTCGCCTCACGCGAACCTCACTAGAACAGCTTCGTGCTAGAACTCGTCTCTACAGCAGCGTGTCTCTGCATGACTTGGTGACAGCCTCGCAAGCTCTCTGCCTGACACTGTCTGCCGGACAACGTGTATGCCTCAACCGGTCTCCAACGGAAGCGTTCCTTGCAACGACGGCGCGTAAGGAACACGGTCAAAGAGAGACCGGATGGGCTAGAGACTGTGCACAGCAGAGTGCATGTCCGTCAGTGCGATGGTACGTCAGAGACAGACCACGCCAGAAAACGGGTTTGGCAGGTGTAAGGGAGGGCAAAATTTTGATGCAAATTTTCAAAATTTTCAAAAAGTCGAAAAATGCTGGAAATCTGTCAAATCGCGCAAAAAACTCAAAAAAATTGAAAAATTTCATATAAATTTTTTTTGAAAATTTTTCAAAAATTTTTGGTTTTGTGCGCGTTTCCGACATTTTCCAGCATTTTTTGATTTTTCGAACATTTTCAAAAATTTTCAAAATTCGCCTCACGCGAACCTCACTAGAACAGCTGCGTGCTAGAACTCGTCTCTACAGGAGCAGGTCTCTGCATGACTTGGTGACAGCCTCGCAAGCTCTCTGCCTGACACTGTCTGCCGGACAACGTGTATGCCTCAACCGGTCTCCAACGGAAGCGTTCCTTGCAACGACGGCGCGTAAGGAACACGGTCAAAGAGAGACCGGATGGGCTAGAGACTGTGCACAACAGAGTGCATGTCCGTCAGTGCGATGGTACGTCAGAGACAGACCACGCCAGAAAACGGGTCTGGCAGGTATAAGGGAGAGGAGAATTTTGATGCAAATTTTCAAAATTTTCAAAAAGTCGAAAAATGCTGGAAATCTTCCAAATCGCGCACAAAACTCAAAAAATTTGAAAAATTTTCATATAAATTTTTTTCAAAAAATTTTCAAAAATTTTTGGTTTTGTGCGCGTTTTCGACATTTTCCAGCATTTTTTGATTTTTCGAAAATTTTCAAAAATTTTCAAAATTCGCCTCACACGAACCTCACTAGAACAGCTTCGTGCTAGAACTCGTCTCTACAGGAGCAGGTCTCTGCATGACTTGGTGACAGCCTCGCAACCTCTCTGCCTTGCTCTCTGCCTGACACTGTCTGCCTGACAACGTGTATGCCTCAACCGGTCTCCAACGGAAGCGTTCCTTGCAACGACGGCGCGTAAGGAACATGGTCAAAGAGAGACCGGATGGGCTAGAGACTGTGCACAGCAGAGTGCATGTCCTTCAGTACGATGGTACGTCAGAGGCAGACCACGCCAGAAAACGGGTCTGGCAGGTATAAGGGAGGGGAGAATTTTTATGCAAATTTTCAAAAAGTCGAAAAATGCTGGAAATCTTCCAAATCGCGCACAAAACTCAAAAAATTTGAAAAAATTTCATATAAATTTTTTTTGAAAATTTTTCAAAAATTTTTGGTTTTGTGCGCGTTTCCGACATTTTCCAGCATTTTTTGAGTTTTCGAAAATTTTCAAAAATTTTCAAAATTCGCCTCACGCGAACCTCACTAGAACAGCTTCGTGCTAGAACTCGTCTCTACAGCAGCGTGTCTCTGCATGACTTGGTGACAGCCTCGCAAGCTCTCTGCCTGACACTGTCTGCCGGACAACGTGTATGCCTCAACCGGTCTCCAACGGAAGCGTTCCTTGCAACGACGGCGCGTAAGGAACACGGTCAAAGAGAGACCGGATGGGCTAGAGACTGTGCACAGCAGAGTGCATGTCCGTCAGTGCGATGGTACGTCAGAGACAGACCACGCCAGAAAACGGGTTTGGCAGGTGTAAGGGAGGGCAAAATTTTGATGCAAATTTTCAAAATTTTCAAAAAGTCGAAAAATGCTGGAAATCTGTCAAATCGCGCAAAAAACTCAAAAAAATTGAAAAATTTCATATAAATTTTTTTTGAAAATTTTTCAAAAATTTTTGGTTTTGTGCGCGTTTCCGACATTTTCCAGCATTTTTTGATTTTTCGAACATTTTCAAAAATTTTCAAAATTCGCCTCACGCGAACCTCACTAGAACAGCTGCGTGCTAGAACTCGTCTCTACAGGAGCAGGTCTCTGCATGACTTGGTGACAGCCTCGCAAGCTCTCTGCCTGACACTGTCTGCCGGACAACGTGTATGCCTCAACCGGTCTCCAACGGAAGCGTTCCTTGCAACGACGGCGCGTAAGGAACACGGTCAAAGAGAGACCGGATGGGCTAGAGACTGTGCACAGCAGAGTGCATGTCCTTCAGTACGATGGTACGTCAGAGACAGACCACGCCAGAAAACGGGTCTGGCAGGTATAAGGGAGGGGAGAATTTTGATGCAAATTTTCAAAATTTTCAAAAAGTCGAAAAATGCTGGAAATCTTCCAAATGGCGCACAAAACTCAAAAAATTTGAAAAAATTTCATATAAATTTTTTTTGAAAATGTTTCAAAAATTTTTGGTTTTGTGTGCGTTTCCGACATTTTCCAGCATTTTTTGATTTTTCGAAAATTTTCAAAATTCGCCTCACGCGAACCTCACTAGAACAGCTGCGTGCTAGAACTCGTCTCTACAGGAGCAGGTCTCTGCATGACTTGGTGACAGCCTCGCAAGCTCTCTGCCTGACACTGTCTGCCGGACAACGTATATGCCTCAACCGGTCTCCATGGAAGCGTTCCTTGCAACGACGGCGCGTAAGGAACACGGTGAAAGAGAGACCGGATGGGCTAGAGACTGTGCACAGCAGAGTGCATGTCCTTCAGTACGATGGTACGTCAGAGGCAGACCACGCTAGAAAACGGGTCTGGCAGGTATAAGGGAGGGGATAATTTTTATGCAAATTTTCAAAAAGTCGAAAAATGCTGGAAATCTTCCAAATCGCGGACAAAACTCAAAAAATTTGAAAAAATTTCATATAAATTTTTTTTGAAAATTTTTCAAAAATTTTTGGTTTTGTGCGCGGTTTCCGACATTTTGGAGCATTTTTTGAGTTTTCGAAAATTTTCAAAAATTTTCAAAATTCGCCTCACGCGAACCTCACTAGAACAGCTTCGTGCTAGAACTCGTCTCTACCGGAGCAGGTCTCTGCATGACTTGGTGACAGCCTCGCAAGCTCTCTGCCTGACACTGTCTGCCGGACAACGTGTATGCCTCAACCGGTCTCCATGGAAGCGTTCCTTGCAACGACGGCGCGTAAGGAACACGGTGAAAGAGAGACCGGATGGGCTAGAGACTGTGCACAACAGAGTGCATGTCCGTCAGTGCGATGGTACGTCAGAGACAGACCACGCCAGAAAACGGGTCTGGCAGGTATAAGGGAGGGGAGAATTTTGATGCAAATTTTCAAAATTTTCAAAAAGTCGAAAAATGCTGGAAATCTTCCAAATCGCGCACAAAACTGAAAAAAAATTGAAAAATGTTCATATAAATTTTTTTTGAAAATTTTTCAAAAATTATTGGTATTGTGCGCGTTTCCGACATTTTCCAGCATTTTTTGAGTTTTCGAAAATTTTCAAAAATTTTCAAAATTCGCCTCACGCGAACCTCACTAGAACAGCTTCGTGCTAGAACTCGTCTCTCCAGCAGCAGGTCTCTGCATGACTTGGTGACAGCCTCGCAAGCTCTCTGCCTGACACTGTCTGCCGGACAACGTGTATGCCTCAACCGGTCTCCAACGGAAGCGTTCCTTGCAACGACGGCGCGTAAGAAACACGGTCAAAGAGAGACCGGATGGGCTAGAGACTATGCACAGCAGAGTGCATGTCCGTCAGTGCGATGGTACGTCAGAGACAGACCACGCCAGAAAACGGGTCTGGCAGGTATAAGGGAGGGGAGAATTTTGATGCAAATTTTCAAAATTTTCAAAAAGTCGAAAAATGCTGGAAATCTTCCAAATCGCGCACAAAACTCAAAAAATTTGAAAAATTTTCATATAAATTTGTTTTGAAAATTTTTCAAAAATTTTTGGTTTTGTGCGCGTTTCCGACATTTTCCAGCATTTTTTGAGTTTTCGAAAATTTTCAAAAATTTTCAAAATTCGCCTCACGCGAACCTCACTAGAACAGCTTCGTGCTAGAACTCGTCTCTACAGCAGCAGGTCTCTGCATGACTTGGTGACAGCCTCGCAACCTCTCTGCCTTGCTCTCTGCCTGACACTGTCTGCCAGACAACGTGTATGCCTCAACCGGTCTCCAACGGAAGCGTTCCTTGCAACGACGGCGCGTAAGGAACACGGTAAAAGAGAGACCGGATGGGCTAGAGACTGTGCACAGCAGAGTGCATGTCCGTCAGTGCGATGGTACGTCAGAGACAGACCACGCCAGAAAACGGGTCTGGCAGGTATAAGGGAGGGGAGAATTTTGATGCAAATTTTCAAAATTTTCAAAAAGTCGAAAAATGCTGGAAATCTTACAAATCGCGCACAAAACTCAAAAAATTTGAAAAATTTTCATATAAATTTGTTTTGAAAATTTTTCAAAAATTTTTGGTTTTGTGCGCGGTTCCGACATTTTCCAGCATTTTTTGAGTTTTCGAAAATTTTCAAAAAATTTCAAAATTCGCCTCACGCGAACCTCACTAGAACAGCTTCGTGCTAGAACTCGTCTCTACAGCAGCAGGTCTCTGCATGACTTGGTGACAGCCTCGCAACCTCTCTGCCTTGCTCTCTGCCTGACACTGCCGGACAACGTGTATGCCTCAACCGGTCTCCAACGGAAGCGTTCCTTGCAACGACGGCGCGTAAGGAACACGGTGAAAGAGAGACCGGATGGCCTAGAGACTGTGCACAGCAGATCCTTGTGCGTCAGTAAGATAGTACCACAGCAGGTCTCTGCATGACTCGTTGACAGTCTCATCAGCTCTCTACCTTAGTCTCTTCCTCACTATGTCTCGGCCGGACGCGTTCTCTGCCTCACAATGTCTCTGCCGGACGTCTATGCCTGAACCGATCTCCGCCGGAAGCGTTCCTTGCAACGACGGCGCGTAAGGAACTTGGTCAAAGAGAGATTGGATGGTCTATAGACTGTGTACAGCAGAGTCCGTGTCCGTCAGTGAGAGGGTACGTCAGAGACAGGCCCCGTCAGACACTGGGTCTGGCAGGAATCGGGTGGGGAGCATTTTGATTATTGCGTGTTGTACATTATCAAAGCTTATAGTAAATTTATCTTCCTAATTGTACTTTATTCGGATGTGTTCGTTAGCTCACCGTCTAAGTGGATGTTTACTGTCCACCATTTTGGAAATAATTCCCTTCGTCTACCGCACAGGCACTCCGCAATCACTCATATGAAATTTTTCCTGAGACTTCGTGGTCGCTCACCCCATGTTGACTGGAACCTCCGTCTCTTTAGAGCTGGTACGGTTTGTATCTGTAGGTGAAGATCAGTGACAAACCCTGTAACAGGAGAGACATGAGTTGGTGTAATGTCATGATGGAGCAGCTAATATACATAGATTCGCAAGTGCATGAGAGCATGGTAAGGGGGACAATTCCAAGGAGCAATGATTGAAGTGCACCGAGCCAGATATAATGTAATATCTGACGGCACTGACCGATGTCATAGAATATCATGCATAACAAGGGGCGGAGTGGGGAGAGAAGGTTTGCAAATTGTAGCAAATATCAATTACCATTAGATACAGTCTGTTTTAATTTAGTAATAACATGTTTAGTTTTGTCATAGTGTTATCTGCAGTGTTTCAAATTCGAGCATGTCAGTAAATCTTCCCATCTATTTCATATCCGGCAGTTTCCTCAAGGTACCCTCTACAGCCATACACTGTTCTGATCCCTGAAGGAATAGCATTTTAGAAGAATATCGCTGTCAGTGGATACATCGAGAAACAGTGAACATTCTGGATCAAATATGAACTGCTCTCTACAGATATTTTACCCGACATACCTAACTCAGTTAACCTTAGGCATTTTGTGCATGGACCAACGACTTGTTTCACTCGTTATCATCAGGTGACTTGCATTTCGTCGTTTTATATTATCAATGCGTAAATAAAATATAAAATAGTCACAAAATTCATCCAACGTGTGTTATTTAAAGAGGATTTCACTACGTCTACCTTAATAAAGATTACACACGCTTGCCTAATTATATGTCCAATTTTATATTTATTTTAGTTTATGTGATTTATTAAACGACGCCATCACTAACTCTTTGTATAAGCCTATAGCGTCGATTACATGGCGATTAATAAATAATGAATTGTATGTAAAAGAAAGAAATTGTGGCATTATCCGTCTCGGGGCAGAGATTTGAACCACAGACCTTCCGAATAAAAAGCACAACACCCACAACACATTCGATATTTTCACCGCCGTGAGCACCTCAAATCTCCGACAAATTACAAGTGTTTCAAAAGAAACAGTACAGCGAAATACTTTGACATAAGAAGAGTAGAGTGGGTAATTTACGACACGTATTACTTAACGAGGAACTTTGCGATTTGCATAGGTCACCTTGTATTATTAGGGTAGTGAAATCTAGGGAGGACTAGATGGGGAGACGAGCAATACGCACAAATTCTTGATATAGAAATGGGTTTGAAAGCGGGGACTTGGAACGCCAAGAAGGAACTGGGACGATAACATTAAGATCGGCCTCAGAAAAACAGGTGATCGACTGTCAAGTTACTGACCGAATCTGTTTCAGATGCAGGTGTTAGGTCAATATAGCGTCGAATGATGTAGGAACAGTGTCCTAAATGTTAAGTAGGGAACAATTTGAAGGGAGACGGTCGTAGGCTATTCCGGAATTCGCCTACAGAAACTGAAGAAAATTAAGTCAGTGCAGCAAATAACCTGGCCAAAATTCAAAGCGGGTACCTTTCGAATGCAAGTCCAGAGCACTGCCACGTAATCCAGGCAACAGAAGATCAGGAGAAACTGAAGTTGGCGAAATGTTGAGTTGTGTAATCTCCTAGAAACTGATCGATTGTTTCAGGGCTGCAAGTAAGCAGCAAGATCAACTATTCCATTTTCCCGCGTTTCTGCTGTTATATGTGCACGAAAAACTAGACCATTCTGTCATCTATTCGCTGCATGACCAAAAAGACGTCTCTTTAATGCTTAAAAATGTGTTCAAGTGTATTACTAGAAATCTACTGCCCAGCTACCAAGTTGTACGTTGTAGTGTACCTCATTTTGAGAACTACCTGACCTTAAAAAACTATTAGGATCGTAGGCAAACTGTCAGTTTATTTTTTTTCTATAATATAATCAAAAATCTTTGGAATCCATCCACCATAAAATGAGATACTGTCCGAGAGGTATTGCTCGCAGAAGATAAAATCAGCTACTGAAAGGGATAGAGATGATTCTATATAAATTTTCCTTTGCAACTTCTAAGTGCTTCATTCGAGTCGCCCTTATAAAGAAAAGGTCAACCCATTTCGAAGTAAAAAAGAATTGTTTTAGCTTACGCCTCCCTCTTTTTAGCACCTCTTCACGTTCGAGATCAAACTGAGGGGAGACCACGGAGGGGCGTCCATCAGTTGACACGTACAGACCAGCAACAGCCTTAACTCAATTCGCAATGGAGCGGATACTGCACCAAAACAGCCCCGCTTCCAATCTTTCGTCTGCATTTCTCTCCAGCACAGGAAATAGAGAACGCTACCAGCTTGCTGTCTGGGTCAGGAAAACATAATCATATCGTCTGCCGCCGCGACGCCTAGTGTTAGGGTCACGGCTCGTTCTGTTACAAGTAAGAAGACGTGGCATGAAACGCACTTACCTTAAAAAGAATTCGGTTAGGGATGGTGAGATTGAGTGCCTTGCAGAAAGCTTTTGCTGATGAAAACTTAATTTGACCCAATCAAAATTTGGCCTTCCGTAGGATTGAGTCTTTATGAAGCACAAAACCCACAACGAGCTAACGTTAGTCATATTTGGAACATAAATAGTCCATTCACAAGTAAATCAATAGGCACAGTAGGAAGAATATGCTCTGTTGGGTAATGGAGCTAAAGCACTATGTAATTTTAAACTCACCACTAGATGGAGGTAAGAGATCAGTTCAAGCTACATCCACTTTTAACCCCAGGAAAAGTCTTCGTTAATCACTGTTTAAGGGGACGGAAGATTCTCCACAGAAGAAATGGACTCGGTGACAAGGAAAAAGCTGTTGTCCGGAATTGAACCCACGCCGTCCAGCCAGCAGCTAGTCACTTTACTGGCTGCTGGATGTCTAGGCTCTGTAAAAAAAAATTGCATACGTAATAGACAAAAATATTTATTTGATAATAATATTCCCATGTTGATATTTTTTAACTGACATTTGCATTTACAAACTGCGAATTTTAATCCGTTCTTAATTTCACATGTTAATACCTATTGAAATTATAACCAAGCGTTACGGTGTGGTGTAGCGGTTAGATCTTCCACTTCGTATTCGACAGGTCTCCCGTCGGGGGTTTTCGTTCGTGGTTTTCCTAAGTCAATTCATGGCCCTTTTTAAACCGCTGTCTTCTGTTTAACTCCTGGTACGTTCTTTCACCTCTTATTCCTCTATTTTGAATTCTGAATAGTTAACTGTTAATCTGCGTGAACTTAGGTGAGCACAAAGTAGACTTAATACACTCTGGGTTATCCATACCATGTGTGCTCATCTCTGTGCTGTATCTGTAATTGGCCTTCAGGCTGTTGATACAGAACACTAATAATAAAGAATTGAATTGAAAATATGTTCTGTTTGCTGACTCCATAGTCAGCAGACTCCTTTTATTTTTGCAATAACTGTGTAAAGACAATTTTAGATTCTCGCGGCAGCGAGAGATTCCAATATCAGTCAGATTCGCTTTTACTACCTAAGCAAGAAGGTCTGTATACTCATGACTTGGTTGGTGTAGGAAAACAGAGACCGTCACATATTTTAATGCATGTATATTGGCAACTGTTCACATTGGTTCGCAAACGGTGTACTTCAGTCAGAATGGCCATTTTGTGAAAGCATCTAAGGGCCTACCATAAGCCCATCCATGATGTACTTGATAAATTGTGACGACGACTAGAACGCATGAGGGGGAAAAACTTACCTTTTAACAATTTGCCTGTGGGATAAATTAAAATATGAACGTATATTTACAAATTATGTAATATAAATGGAGCTTTGTTTACTTAAGCCATCTTTCACTCCCCGTGGTAATATTTTTAATTAAGTAATTGCATTTGTTTAATTAATTTTCTGCTGAATATGCAGCACTGAACATATGAATGTACTTTACAACTCGAAAAACGAGGTAAAAACATTTTGTTGAAAAAATAGTATGCTGAATATTACGAGTATTACTATGCCACAAAGCTAACATATTCGGAAGAAATTTCTTTCATCTTAGTTCAGTCGTTCTCCGCTTTCAATATATTAGCTACAGACAGAATACAACCTTCCTTCACTGAACAGTGCATGCATTCAGCTGTAACAGCAACCGTAGAATTTTCACGTAACTGCTCTCTGCAAAATATATGACGCGCCAGTAAATTTTAAAGATACGTCCTTGGAGATGCAAACTGTTCTGAAGTGCTGTCACTTAAAAATAAGCAAACAGCGCCTCTACATCGCGATGTTAATTTCATAAGTATTAATAAATGATTGAGTTATTGGCGGACAAGTACAAGTAGGACTCGGTTTGCACCGCTTCAATTTACGCCGGCTTCACTTTTGCGCCTCTCATATATCACGATTGGAGGGGGTGATGAGTCATGACTGTGCCCGACTTAATAGACGCAGATGGTCCCGACATTTAAATATAACTTACATTGTAATAAAACTATAATACTAAATAATAAACTACGGCCTACAATTTAATTAATTAAACAAAAAAACTAGATGGTGTAGAAGTTGGTGACATAAATGAGCTCCTTCAGAGTCGTAGCGGAGAGCTTCCAACGGAAGATTTAGAAGAGCTAGCTGAACAACTGTCCAAAAAGACACAGAGGAAAGTGAAGCTGACTCTGCAATGCCGGTTAGGACACCAACAGTGAAATCAATGCAAGAGGCTATTGCTCTTATTAATAAGGGATGTGAGATGTTCTGTAGCAACGACCCCAACTGAAAGCGGAGCTCAACCGTTAAGAGAGGAATTGATACAGTTCTACAGCCATACTATAATTTATTATCAGAAAAAAAGAAAACCAAACAGTCATCTATTCTGTAGTTTTTAAAGCAGTAAATTTTCTTTCTTTTTCTTAAACATTATACAATATTCAATACGTAAATTTCATAAAATAAAAAAAAATTCAAGTATTTTGTGTTGATTACTGAAAATTTTGGAACGGAACCTAATGTATTTACATATGTTCCCATTATATTTTTGCTTCAATTTACGCCGCTTCATTTTACTCCGGAAATCTCAAGAACCTAACCCCGGCGTAAACAGAGTCCTACCTGTACTTTGAATTATTTCAAATGTTCTTCCTCTGGTTTGGCCAGAACCAGATCCCATGCCAGCACGAAACAACAGTCTCTCTTTTAGGTGATAAAACAATGGGCAACTAATACAGTGTATATATGGATAATAAATTATTCGATTTGAATGCGTGCATAGGACGCCATATCTTATAACAAATATGACGTAGGACTGTATGGCAGTCTCAGTAATACAATACTTTAAGGCAGATGAGGAGCAAGTGTGTGGGGATAGAGTTGGACCATGAACGGATGCCGTAAAATTGAGTAGCTTACTAATGATAGCAGGGTGGTGGAGGAAGGGGGTGTAAGAGGGGATACCGGAGTTGTGTCAGGGAAGAATAGGTGTTGATTTATGAGTGTCCCAACACGCTCGGGATAAACTTGCGTAAATCAATATGCTATTAAGAATGCGAACGACCGGACGTCCCGGCCGAGTGGATAGCATTTCTGCTTCATATTCGGGAGGTCCTGGGTCCAAACGTCTGCCCGAACATCGACTATCCTGACTGAGGTGATAAATGAGAGGGAGCAATGACTGAATAACAAGTATATGCGGAGAACTCAGGATCTCAGAGAAGAACCTGGTGAAATGCCATTTCGCCCACTACAAGACTGGGTCTCCGCGGTGAAAATCCAGCCAGAGCTATGGCATGGCCGGTTCAGACAGTGTGTCACTTAAGCAGCCGTCCCACTTGATTTTCATAGCAATTCCGTAGAAACTGATTAAAAGCAGGTGGATAATAAGACAGCAAAAAATAAAAAGAAAGAAAGAAAGAAAGGTTCCTTCGTGGTAAATGTTATTTCCCTCGATCAGCTACGCATGCATTCAGAATAGATTCCTTCTTCTAAAAACGTGTATTTTAAAGATCTCGTTCCCTTATTCCAGCTGTAAACGTCACTAATTCGATATTACCCTCTGAAATGACAGCCATGGACTACTTGTAATACCAGGAATAATCAAGTATAAATTTTCTTGAAGCAGTATTTTAATTTTCTTGGAATTGGTGCAGAATCTTATAACGATACTCAGACGGGATTTACACTGTACAGTTCTAAGGTAATTATTAAAGGTGTACTATTTATTTCGGGAACAACTAGTCCATACGTTCAAAACCACTAGATAGACAAAGTTGGTGGTTAAATAAAATATGCTACGAAGACTCCTTATTTTAAAAAGGGGGTCATTTCTTTTAGTGGCGTTATTCTGGTGCAAATTCGTTAAATAATAACGAATCAAAGGCCACGGCATCTCACGTATGAGTTACAGGTGCAAATAAGACAGGCTAAAGAAGATGACTAATTGATGGTTGAGGGAATACAGAACGTGTATATTCGTGTGGTTCCAGATAATCAGTTACGATTCGCCGCGTGGTGGCGTCAGTGTCATCACAGAGAAGGGGGAGACGACCACGAGCTTTCTGCTCATCCAGAAGGCCCGGCCTTCGGACTCCGGTCGCTACCAGTGCAACCCTTCGAATGCTCAGTCCAAAAGCATCACGGTTCACGTCCTGAATGGTAAGTAGTCTTCTCCATACCGAACATGTCGCCTGACGCACTGAATACAAGGCAAATTCGATTCACCGTCGTGTAATGAGAACATTAAGATCTGATTCTCAGGTGATCCGATCAAGAGGCTGAGATGAGCAGTAAATGCGTCTGAAGGGCAGAACGTGCACACAGAACTTTGGCCGGGAAACCACAAGTGAGAGTAAACTCACCACTTGGTAGACCTTGGCCTAATTTGGAAGAAATGCACTTTTGAAAACGTACGTTAAAGGAATATGATGTGAGGGTGTAGACTGGATTCATCTGGCTCGCGACGGGGTCCACAGCGGAGTCAACGAAACTTTGGGTTTCATAAACGGTGGGGAATTTACTGACGGGCTGAACTGTTACCAGCTTATAAGACTTGAAGGTTTTCTTGTTTCATTAAATAGTTTAGCCTCAGGACAAATACGTATGCTTTAGGGAGGGATGGCTTAATAATATTCTTCAGTACTTCATACTTATTCGTGCTTTCTTCAGAAGACCAGATACAACGCTGGGTACTAGTGATTGATGACGTAATTTAGAAAAGGGCAATTTATGTGAGTGGAAATAAAACCAGTATTGTGAATACAGAAAGGGCGAAATGGGATAACTCATGAGCCCTGAGCTTAGCGTGCAAAAGTCAACTTTGTAGAATCTGCGCCATATGAGAATGGCGGGAAGGAAGGCAGTGGGCGATATGGCAAAAGACACAGTGGAAAGAAAACGAGGGAGGAAGGAAAATTGCTGTAGGCCAAAATGTCGTAAAGACTAAGCCGTCGGAATGGGAGTATGTCCCCCCCCCCTCCCACCAAACCTTAGTCAACTTTATCAGAGATAGCACACCCCCGCCCAGCCCCCATCCTGTATCTGTAATTAGCTGGGACCCCGAGGCCTTTCTGCGCATCCAAGCCAAACGGAGTCTCCCTACAACCCCCCCCCCTTTGTGTACGCAGCCCACACTCCCCTCATTTACGTTTTACTTCCCAAATCTTCTAGCACATCTCATTCGCCTCAGCCACTCTCAGACTTAACTTTCCTTTAAGTTCTTTCAGTCTTTTTGAACTTACATAGGATGTGTTCTTAAGGCATCGCGGTACACACATGCCAAGCACAGCTACTCTGGAAACTTTCCATAGTCTAAACCAGGGGATCTCACTATTCTTCGCTGGCGTATCACTAACTCTAATTCAACACATTAAATGTACCACTAACCAAATGCGTTCAGGGAAAATTTATTTATGTTAATATTATATTTTGATTTTCTTACTTAGTTCGCGTACCATAGGTTGAGAAACGCTGGTCTAAACCATTGATATCCTAACTGTGGCCCGCTTAACCGCGGTGTTTCAAATTTCTCAAGTTCTACGTGGCTACTATTCGTGTGATTAAATCAAGGATGTCAGCTGGAAACAGAAGCGACCACTTGAGAGACATAGCCTTAAGTGTTATGATAATATTAAGATGGATCTTAAAGGTGCGGTGTGAATTAAAGTAACTCGCCTCAGCGTCCACTGGCGGGACCTAGTGAACATCGTAGTATGTGGATTCCAGAAAACGCGAGGAATTTGTTAACCGACTCGGCTACTAGCAGCTTCTGCACAAGGACTATCCTTGATAAAACCAGCTAGATAATTGAAAAAATGCAACTTTTATTGTACGTAAGGCAACATTTTAAGTGGGGATTAATAACTTGGAAACAGCTAAGAATATTTTGGTCCTTTTAAAAATAACTTACGGTACAGGTTAAAATAAGTGGTTATCATATTATATAACAATAAGCTACATAACTATTAACGACTTAAAAACAATAGTTTGTACCGACGGAAAAGTGTGGTTGTAGGGGGCTTATGCATACATAAATGAGTGTCCATCGCAAATTAATTATGTAATTTAAATATAGTGCACCATTATTTATTTATTTAGTGTTCTGTCTGACGACAGGTCCATATGAACAGGATCCTTCCATCCATTTCTCGGACTGGGACCTGTTCATATACGTTCTTGGCAGATGATCCACAAGTGGTTTGCCATTGCCTTCTTCTGTGTGTGAATGGAGTAATTGTTGGGATGCCACGGAGGAAAACTCCGTGTTGCCTAGACCACGGCCTTGCCCAACACAAGTTATAAATTCGGGCACCGCCGGGAATCGAACCCGAGACCCCAGGATTACAAGGCCAGCGTCCTAACCGCTAGACCACCGTGGCGGAGTGCACCATTAAGGAAACATTATTAATCAAATCGTCTTTTGTGTATATACGGTTACAGGTGATTCATTAATGTTAATTCTGGCGTAACGTAACTGATAGCATTGTTCATTCCAAAAACTTTAATTTACATTCCAGTTTCATGTGACTCTAACATTTAACGATCTTAATTTTATTGTTCTGTTTAATTAGAGCTGCATTGAAGGTAATCCCACATTACTAGCCTTTGGCTATTAAAATCTCAGTTCCATTTGTAACCATGGTTTCCCTATACACCAGTGTGGGTACCCACAATTCATTGCACATTGTCCTCTGACCGTCATCATATAAGCCGCAAAATGAACACAGTTATTATTGCCATAGCATTGATTTACCAGTCCGTAATAGGATATTACGAACGTTGCGAGAATCACTATATCGCCATAGTACAAGCACAGTCATTTTTCTTTCGTATTACGGAATTAGACCGGGCAGATGTTGCCCCCACTAAAAGACTACGTATTTTAGATTGTTAACTCGCCTGTACTATTCATGTACATGACTGAGCATACTTTATAAATATATCATACGACACAGCACTGTTATAATTCAGACACGATTTCATATCCTGGTTGAAGTTCTCAAGCTATTAACACGCACAGTAAACGGAATTTCGTGTGGGAGGAAGCCATTCATTTCTCATATCCAGTTACAGATATTGTGAATAAATTAGTAGATTTGTTTATTAGGGAACCGAAAATTTAAATTTTAATCTATATTAACACACATTATAGAATCCTGATCAGATTAAACTTTCAGTTACTGAATCCAGTATTTACGACTGTCAGCACACTATACAGACAGATTTACTTCGTCATTTATATACTGTGGTAATGTATAAATGTGTACAGGCTCCATTTTTATGTTTTAACATGGCCACCGGTCGTATGTTGCCACACCTGTGCTACTGGTATCATAACAGCCTTAACATAGGCAAAACAGAATCAAGGGACATCAAACCGGCTGGTCGTTGTGTGAGTGCACTCAAAACTGTCTCCCCCTCTCTTTCTTACACACACAATGTCAATATTACACAGCTTTAAGTTTAATGTGCTCAGTTTGAAGTTCTCGTCATACCTAGTAGATTAAACAAACTGATAAATTTAAATGAACTTATAATGTATTTTATTTGAACGCGCTATGGTAACATTCGAATAATTTCCATTTAGATATCTGAAGAGCAGAACGCTACGTCTGCGGGGTGATTTTTAAGCCAGCATCTTCAAGAAATACGTATTGGGTGAGAGGGGAGGTTATATCTGACCGTCAGAAACCAGAATTAAATTTTCCTTAAAACTTTTTGTAGGCCTATAGGCTCACTAGTGGACTTTCAGGGCCACATTGAATCAAAATCCGTTCTTTTGCTTCTGAGATTGAATATTTGGGGCGCACATAATACATACTCTGCCCTATACGTGTATTTTATGCACTTCATGCGAAGAACGCAAGAAAAATAACTCACAGCATGGCAACGATAGGAAGGTGAAGCTTTCTGCCGCTTCGTTAATTTCCGAAGGCGAATTCGAGATGTCGTCTGTGTGACATCATCTTATTTATATACGCCTCACTCCCCCCTTAGGAATAATTTCAAAAAATCACTTGGGGATGGTTTCAAGGGTTTGACAACATCTGCAAGAAGAGGGAATGCGAATAGGAAGAGGGAAGAGTAAGCCATAATTTCGCCTGTTGTCGAATCGGAACAGACGAATGCAAGAAGGAACCACATGCATCGAATTTAAGTCCGATTATATAAAACATTTCTCTCTCACGTACATATTTCTACAAATATGCAATTTATGTTTCATGCACCATCAGAAATCTGTGCCAGAGAAGGAAGAAAAAGATCATTAGCATCAAAGGCTAAAGATAAATTTTTTTAAGTGATGTTGGTACTTCCCGTCCGTAACGACTCCGTTAAAGATAAACATTTTTCGGCAGGTTCCATTAATTTAGGCTTGTAGTCGTCATGGGAAATGGCAAAGCTGTAGGCCCGTGGCCTATGTAGGAACAGAAATTCTTGCTTTATTGGACAGAAATCAAAAGCACAACATTTACGAAGTATTTAGGGCCTTGGATTTTAAATTACTGAGGACTTCGCAGAAAATGCCGTTTCTAACCGGAAGAGTTCCTGGAAGAAATAGTAAAACATGAAGATGGCTTTGTTCTGGGTTGTAGCGCCATAATGATACGGGCAGCAAGCACCTCTGAAACGTCGGTGTACTTCTGCTACTTAACACACAAGTTCATTAAATTTTAACCACGTCATATTTTGTGATTTATTATGTACATTACTGAGGCAAAAAGCGAAACATTCAGGTTTTGAACGAGAATTGTTTTTATTTAATTACCTTTACCACCAGTTAGTAAAATATTATGTACTTAAATAGGAAGATAATGTGCCCGTAAGATGAATATCAATATCTGTAACACCCACTTTCTATGAAACTGTCTACAGAGATGCTCTTATCTTGGACCACTCTCAGAGAAAGGATATTAGGCAGTAAACATCCTCCGTGTGTGGCCCTGTCATCATAATTATTTTCATAAAATGCTGTAAGAGCGATTTAATACCGTTCAGAATCATTCTTTCGTCATAAATCTGACGTTTCTGTCTGTCTATTACCTCATGCTACGACGCACAGTTTATAAGCAGCGTCTGTTAGGAAGTTTCCACTTGGAACAGCGAGAAAGAGATGGATCTTAAACAGATGAGTTGTTAGGGCGGGAGAAATGGCTAAGGATCGTATCCGATTAATTCTCAGATTCTGCCACCGCGGTGTTAATAAGTTCATAATGTGCCAAAGTTCAGTTCATTCTATTCCCCAAACGAATGAGACGAAATAGAGTGGAGTAGAAAAGACATGGAGTACACCTAAAAGCTAGGACAAGCATCTGATACAATTTGTACTTTCCATTCCTTCTCTTTGTTGCAGGGGAATATCCAGCAGCAATGCAACATGGTGGACAAGCGCACCATCGCTCATCGCATCTCTACTGTTTAATATTCTGCGTGTGCCTATTGCTTTTAAGCCCCTAACACGTAACGAGGGCAGTGGAATTATGCATAGGCTACTGAGAAACTCGACAAGGTGTTCTTTATGAACCAGCAAAGTGGCGAATATAATTTTATTTTTTAACTGTTTTGTTCGTTCATGACAATTTCTTGATAAATGAGGAAGTCTGATGTAACAAAAGGTGACAGTGTTACAAAATTAGTGTATTGTGTGTGTATAAGTGCGTCTAAATAAATATAAATATATATACCGTAATTATATAAAACGTATTAAAGAGAAGTGAGAACTGTGTATTGCTTGTTCCAAGTTGTCGATGTCAAATTACAGATTTAAAATATATATTTATTTTCGAAGTGCGGTTTGAAATAATATGGAGGCAGTTTGTGAAATTCCATCGTTTATTTTAAAGAAACGAGTAAGATGATCATGTGGAAAATAAGTTAATCCAACTCAATTATTTCAAGTCAAAAGAAAATATAGTTCGCATACATTATTACCTGCTCTCCAATTTGTACTGCCAGTTCACGCAAATATCAGAGTGGAAGAAAATAAAATACAATACGTCGGACCAGGAGAATTTAATTCCTTCCACGTTACAACCAGTACATATTTGATAAATTGTAAGACAACTTCGTATGTACGAAATTCTTACTGAAATGAAAATATACTTCCCACAGAACAAAGACTGTTCAAAGAAGGAACTTCTTTTTTTAAACAGTAAATTAATGACGAAAAAAGCTCAGATCATTAAGTCACTTCACTATCCAAGACCGTTGTATGGAGAAGAGACAACACCTCAAGCACTTTCTGGGAAGAATATGACTGTAGAATATTACAAATATCACTGAACTTACAAAATAATGATAAAGTATTACTTTGACTTTGTCCAATCTCATAGGCATTTCAGGGGCCTATGAGGTTTTGTTCGAGAGACATACGGGGCAAGTGACTGATAAAGAACACATTCCCTTTTTTAACCCATACATAATTTTTCAAGAGAAAAAAAAAGACATGAACCTCTCAAAGACAAATACTGAAGACCTAATTAGAATGCAGAGTGCGGTAGTACGAGATGTTAACGCCGTCATTCCCACCACTGGATTTGTTTCAAGCTCAGCGTTGTGGAAACCACAACTCACTTTCTGCATCGAAACGCGTCTGTGGTGACAAGGGAGATCATTCCAGTGTGTTATCAGCAGGTAAGTCATTTGTCAACTACAACATTGTGCTCAAATAGATTAGTGGCAATAACACACTTTTTATTAACTACTCCCAGAGACAGGATAAAGCAAAATGCTATTGGTGTTGTGAGAAACAAGCAGTAGCTATTACTTTTAAACTTAAACTTTGATGTTCAATCAAGTATATTATAATACATTTTGCTCAAGAGTGAGTGTTTATCACTTCACACACACTGTCGTTGGGATGCCTGTAAAGTTCGCTATTACCAAATTAACTCCACAGTAGATCTCACCACCGAGGCATGTATCACAGTTTGAGAAATGTTGGTATAAAGGAATCACTGCGCACAGAATCGTTAATCTACTTAAGTGTCCTTCAGCAGTAATCCAGTCCTCGCCTTCTGCCCCCTGTCGTGACTGGCGTGGCTTTGTTTGCAAATCACGCGTGGGAATAATGCGGTCGGAAGCATCTGTCAACAAGATACAAGTCTCACTCACTGCAGTGCGCTTTAGTCCATCGGTGAGAAATTCCTCACCGCTAACCCCACGAATCAGAATCCTTGATAAGATAACAGCCGCTCAAAAATAACCCACATTTTACGAAATTCATAAGTTCATCAACAAGTAAAAAAAAAACACCATCGTAAATCACTTGAATTCTACGTTTTCCCTATTTATTTAAGATAAATTTCAACATTATCCTCCCACCTACATTTAAGTCTTGGTGGGGAGTAAAAATTTATGTTGCGCTTACGTGATTTTCTCCATTCGCCTTTAATTGCCTATCGCTTGCGCCCAAATGTTGTATTTAACACCGTCATGTCAATAACCCGAAGCTGTATTCATTACTAAAATGAAAAATTAGCTTCGTTAAACAACGCGATAAACGTATATCAAATTTCTCTACTGCTGCCATACTTAATGTTCTTACTCGTAAGTTCTACTAAAAACTAAAGGACGTGGCATCACTCCATACGTAATGCATTGCCGGTTCTGCTTGTACTTGTCAAACACATCGTTCTGTTCATAAACTGCGTAGGGTTGCTTCGCAACGAAACAGCTGTGACCATAGATCGCTTTGTGTGCATTAATAAACCGTATATAGTCCTGTAAACCATAAAACAGTAAATGTGAAACTCCTATAACCTCAAAGATACGTAGAAAAATAGACTCATTATTTCTTGTTTTACAAAAAGATATCGCTATATAGAATTTGAGGTTTTCACGGTGGTGAGTCAAAATATGGCTTGTCTTCTGGGTTGTTGCGTCGTGTAGTATGGTAGAAGTTGCTTGCTGCTTCCATCATCAGGGCGATCGCAGCAAAGACCTCTGAAACGTCTCTAAACTTCTACCAGACTACATGGCTCAACAACCTAGAAGACAGCCATCTTCAAAAGATGTTATCTCTTCCCGTTTCGTCTATTAGACCTCGCTGTGCAGCGAGACATACTACACACTTCCATAACATGATAACAATTTGCTTCCTATGACATGCCAGCTATTTGCTGCAGAGAACACAAAGCCGTAGCTTGCATTCCGACCAATACACACAATCCTGTGATTATAGTTTGTCCAGAGTTTCGACCGAGCGAAATTTCTCAGGCAGGAGAAATCCACTTCGGTGTGCGTAATAACAGCTGGTAGATAACCATTTCCTAGCAATTGATAACTTGGCGTTGAATTGACTGTGGGCTGCAGCGGAAACGTGTGAACTGGCATTTGCTGTTACATTTTTCGTTTACTGACTTTGTGTCGAAATAGTAATAATCACTTTAGGTATTAAATGGACGCTAAGCAACGGACACAGATCACGTTATGTATTATTTAAAAGCATATACAAAATTACTCGCCAAGCAACCAGACCAGAGACGGAGAAACGGAGAAAAGTGAACAGCCGTAAGGATTTTATAAACAAACGAACCTCTTTCTATGGGAAATGTAACCTTTCAGGAACAGATCAGACCTCACCGGAAACTTTACCTGGCGAGTACTTGTATTGCTTGAGGCTTCTTAGAGTCGTTTCATTTATTTCCCGTCAGGGCTTCATTTCACTATGTACACAGTACTCCAGATAATTCGACGCTGCCACAATTATATATTTTTTCCTGACGTCCTCTTCGGAACCCTCTCTCCTTCTTAAAATATCTTTCGATCAAAGAGTACTCTGCATTTCTGTTTATTCTCCGTTTCTCTTCACACTCTGCCCTTTTTCGTCTTTCTCAGTTTTCATCCTTGAAAACTCTTTTATATTCAACCTGTCTCGCCCTTTGCCTTCCATTCCCTATTTATCTTCACTTTTCTTTTCCCTATTCTTTATTTCTTATCTTCTTTCCTTTCTCTCTCCCCTCCTTCTCACAAATTCAGGTCGCCATGGCGCCTCAAATTTTGTATTGGGATATACTTTCAAAAGTGCCGAATGATTTAATGTTGGCTAGAATCGGTACCTTGTTACATGTATCTGAAATCGAAACGAACAATTTTTTTTCTAAAACAGTTAATTACATAAAATATAAATCACATTAAGATCTACAATTTTTATTTGCAACACTTCGATGTTGCAAAACTGTAACGAAAAAAAAGCTAAGTAATTTTGTCCCTGTTGGCGTTACTAACATAACAAAACTCAAAAGTACAAAAAGTGTTGTGGCCTCTGCCGAGTTATATCAAAATTAGTTCCTTGAATATTAGGAGAAAAATTCACACACATAACATAAGCCTAATTTTCTTTACGTCATGACCGCAGGTAAACGAGAGTTGACTATTTAAAACTGTGGAACGTAAGAGAATTAATTGCCTTCTATTCTGACCATATCCTTGAAACTACTGGGCAATCAGCGTTACCAGAGGTGACGTGTTATTCCATTATATGCAAAGGCCTTTCTTTGGCCCATACAGTGAGGACAAGTGTTGGCAAGCTGATACAGCTGTTTCCACAACACAGTCACGCGCACGTTTCAATGGGATGCTGACAAGAAATCCCACGCGCATATTGTGTTTCGACCTCTCACTCCAACCCAATGCCCTAGCATTCATCTGCAGGGTCCATATAGTGTAGAGTTAGATGCGAAGACGGTCATGGAAACAAATAGGTAAGAATTTTAAAAGGGAAACTTAAGGTACACTTCTTCTATCTGGGCACTTGCGTCGAAAGTCCGAAAATTCCACAGGAAACCTAGTCAAAATTACCAGTAATCCAGACAAAACTCAGAGATTATAATAACCTTCTCATTGCACACTTTTCTCCAGCCTCGTTTTACGTCCTGTGTGTTTAACTCGAGTATTCCTCACAACAAGCTACTTTCAAACGCCCACACTACATGAGACTGGAGACTGGACTATGATGTCATGTGGACTTGTAGATACCAACGTTTCGGAGAAACAGGACCGCCATGGTCATCCTCGATTTATGTCATCAAGTTTCATACTTTCACATAATTATTTATTATGTTAGCTCGGGCAGATGATGCACAGTCAGAAAATAGCAGTAGACAGTGAACCTATTGCTAATCAGAAATACATCTACCTGTCTTAAACAACCCCAAAGCAAGAACGTAATCCTCTTGGTAAGTACTTCCATTCAATCCCTCCGTGTAAGTTTGTGTCTTTCCCAAGACTTTCCGGAACCCACTTGTTAGTCTCGACATCACTTGCATTTAAGGAGCTTGGTCATTGAAACCATTGTAAAATCGTGAATCAAGATTACTGAACAGTTGCACGGCCTATTGTAAGAGAAATGCAGATGCTGGAGTTGCTGACTGTGCCGTTAGCCTGGCCTGTGATGATTTCATGTGCAGTCTCAACAACAATGCAAGACTAATTGTGGGGTGTAGCACTAAGAACAGACTGTGATCTTCGCACGGACTCTCACAACTAATGGTGCCAACCGTACGAAGCCACTTTTACCTTAATTACTTTACTTCGCCTTTACTTTTCAAACAAAGGCGTTGAGACCAAGTCTAAAGTAGTCGAAAGCAATCCATACCTTTTCGGGCAGAATATTTTAATATGCTTTAAAACAGTAACTTGCCTCTTAATTGACATAGCAATACCGACTGACAGGAATGTGATTAGGAGAAGATCTTGAAATACAAGGACTTTCTCATTGAAATACAACGAATTTGGAAAGTGCAAGCAAAAGTAATCCCAATAATTATAGGAGCAACTGGAACTGTCTCCAGGTCACTCAGAAAATATTTGGCCAACATTCCGGGCGAAAACGACATCAGGGAACTGCAGAAAACTGCCATTTTGGGATCCTCATACATCATTCGAAAGACGCTGTCGTAAAATATATAGCTATCTCTAACAATAAAATTATATAATACATGTAGCACTTGCTAAAAACAACACGTATTCCGGAAATAGCTGCTGCTTTATGTAGCTTAGGGGCAAGGTCTGTTCCGGGTACATGGAAGTACATATCCCATAAGGTGGTGAATAGATGGGATAATAATATACTGCTCTAGTGTGTTGTTAGAACCCCCTTCTTATTAACTGCAACAGATGATGCTCTATTACACTTCAACTGCCCAGAAACAAACAAGGCCATACACTTCAAGTCACTGGGTATATGTTACCCAGACGTTTCGGAGCCTCTTTTCTTTTCAAAAACGTCGTAGCTCTATTCATATCTACGCGGCTGATCATCCTAAGAAACTGCATCGCAGTTAGTCGTAGCTAAACGTCCCGCGTTACATAACCACACTATGCAGTAAGGATAAGTAAACTTCTTATGTTTAAAGTTCCCCTTTCTCCTCAAAGACTTCGGCACTGCAGAGGTATTAGCGTATGTGGCACTTCCTTCCAGGAGATCTGCATTGTGCAGGGGGCAGGAAGGAAGGAAGGAAGGAAGGAAGGACTCCTCCTACGAGGCGTTACACCCGCTGGTCCTCATAATTGCGCCTCCGTTTCTGTTTCTCACTACACGTTTTCTCTTTCTTCTTTGTTCTCTTACCATTCGCTTTGCTCACTTTGCAATATACATTCCTTTTGAAGCGGTTCTCTATGAAAATAAGGTATTTTTCAGCGCCGTGACAACCACGGACGTCTGTATTTCGGGTTCATGTAAAACAGTGATTGAATCGATACAAACCAGAATGAATACGCCCGCGAACAAAATTGAATTGAAATTCGTTTAGTACTCGTAGGTCCTAGGATGTGCAACAGACAGACCGACAGGCACGGCCTCTTTCCCGTAATGCGTTAATTTTATGAACGCTGTGTAAATAACTCATTAGAAATTTGGAGTGATATTCCCGTATCCTTGAGACATTTTATGTGTTTTACATTTCTCTAATACTAGTATATTGCGGGAAAATCTAAAGTAGTTAACACAGCCATAAATATGATCCCGTAAGGACCAAAATAGCTTAGAAGTAAATCATCACAAACCAACACTCGCTTATTATACAGATAATTCTACTTGCCTCATTTCATGACGAAACGTGATATCATGATACCATATTATTGTTTTCTTGTGTCTTATTGTTTCGTTCTGTCTAATTTTTTTGTTATGTTTCATAGTTTTGTTGTGTCTTATTGTTTCCTTCTGTCTCATTGTTTCGTTCTGTCTCATTGTTTCGTTCTGTCTCATTGTTTTGTTGTGTCTTATTGTAGTACCACTGCCACCGGGTAAAAACCCATTTGCAGTTAATAATAAATAATAATAATATGATACGATGTCATGTCCACATGAATATATACTTCATAATAATTCTCAAATCTCTTTAGAAATCTTGTACGGAAATCACACACTCTGACGCATCTTACCTTTCCATTTTTTAAAAAAATTCCTGGCATCAGTAACACAAAGTGGCGGATGGGCGAAAATAGGAGTTATAAGCGACCTCAGGACTTCGGTGTTATGGCGTCTGTTTCTGTAGTCTTCGAAACAACTTTGGTTTTGGTGCCGTTCTTCTGCCGTGCTTAGTGTCTGAGCTACAGAATCCATTTTCACTTGGAATCGAACCGAGGACAATTTTCCTGATTTCTGACTTCTGATTCCGTAACCTCCTCTTCGAAAACGCCGTCACCGATAACTGAACGCAGAACGTAATTCCGGGGTTTTGATCCCGTACTCTCTTCCTGGTCTCAAGGAATAAGGATGCAAAGTTTGGTACAAATCTGTTAATCCATTCTCAAATATAAAGATTGTACATTATACAATGATAGTGTCCCTCCCACCTCAGAAGTTGCAGCTAAATTCGTATCAGAGTCGACAGAAAATGAAGAAAAAATCAATTCTCTGGGCAAAATTATTTTCGTACCAAAATTAATAAAAATATGTATAATATTTAAGAAATTACCATTTCTTCCTTTTAAGGGAAGAAAGAGTTCTAAAAGCGACAGAAGAGTATCGACTGAGAATAAAGACGTTAGTGTAACGCGCTTGAGTTGTGGTATTGGACTCGGCTGACTGACCACAGGCCTCTCTGCGGTGCTGACCTTGCAAGATCTGACTGCCCTGCGGTTCACCGTGGCCCACGTTCCTGCAGATTGTTTGCACTACGAGTGTTACCACACACAGGCCGTGTTACGTAAGCTCAAACACACCCAGTTTTCCAACTCTCTTGCCAGTGAAACTAAAACCATGAGCTAAATTCTGGATACTAAACTTCGAATAACATTATTCAAAAGTCGACTGACGTGGCCTATGGTAAATAATCCGTTTAGGCATGCTATTGCTTTGTGCTTATTCTAGGCATTTATAGTCAACCAGCAGTGGGTTATAATGCCGCTATTCCACATTTAAGTTCATCCACGATGTTTTCTGAACTGCAGAGCGCGAACTGGTGTGCAGACCAATGTTTAAAGTTTGTGTGCTTTATCATTTCGAAATCCTGTCCACATATTTCAGTAAATAG
Source organism: Zootermopsis nevadensis (assembly GCF_977971745.1). Lineage (NCBI taxonomy): Eukaryota > Metazoa > Arthropoda > Insecta > Blattodea > Termopsidae > Zootermopsis > Zootermopsis nevadensis. The sequence continues at coordinate 11,984,026 of NW_028259160.1, forward strand.
CTCTTTAGCTATGTATTCCCTACCACTACAGCCTTCACATTTGACCATGGTGGCAGCGATGCTATAAAATGACGAAAAGATGTAACATAGGCCTACAATTTCAGTTGTGAGAGTTTCGTACGATTATGAAAGGGGGTGAGATGGTAGGTTGAACAATCTGGGTATTGTGCTGTCTTCATCAAATGTTCTGTACGAGTTAGTCGGTCGAATTCCTTTTCATAATGGTCGGTTTTCCCTGTAGTGAATACTAGCCAGACACACAGACATTTTGATGGTGGTCCTAAGTGGAGCTTAAATCAAGTTTCGTGTAGGTCGCTGAGTTGCTACTGGAAATTGCACACCCAACGATTTCCATCTTGTTATAAGTACCTTTGTCTAATGCATATGTAGATTAGTATTTTGCATAAACAGATATATATATAATGGCACAATCGTGTTTAGACTGATGATTCAGGATATGTAATTCTACATCTCGATACGATTGATCGACTCAGTAGCCGCAGCTATTAGCTTTAAATGCTATTTTTATCAAGAAAAATACATCGCCCTTCTCAACTGAGCGAAACGTACTTCCAAGTACACTAAATTTAATTTAAAATGAGGAACAATTCTGTAGTTTCAATTTATATGCAAAGTTATATAGACAGAAGTTTGTATTATTTATCAAATATTATTAGGGTAATCATATCCAGAAGACATTTAGCACGCAATGGAGAGAAGGCAAATGTACAGTCGGTAAAGGAAAGACACTACTTTAAAAGCTTAAGCTAAAATTGGAAGATAAAATCGATCTTAAAGAAATATGATGTGTGCGTGAACTAAATTTACTGTTGTTATTATTATAATTATTATCATTATCATATTTCACCAGTATATTCATGTATTTAAAAATTGTGACGGACAGAAATATATTCTTAATACGACAGGTATTTCAGACTTCTTCGCGTAATTTAAAACTGATTATGTAACTACTCGTGTTTGCATGGTGCTCATCAGTATACGAAATTATGATGCAACTGTGCAATTTCTTTGGGATAACTCCTGTGGCAGATAAAATGATCAGTATTGTTTGAACTAGCAGACAAAACGTCTCTCCAATCTCACAACTCAAATTATTACGGAGCGGTGTCCCCTCAACTATAGACTTCTCTGTGTCTCACAGGACAAGATCTCGCTGATGAGCTATTAGCTTGTTCTCGTATTATCATCATTATACTTCTGGAATTTGTAACGCGTTATAAATCAAACGAAGACGTCATCAACTTCAATTTCGCCGCAAGGGATTTCTTTGGTAAATACTGTATATGTTAAATATCCAAAAACCAATCTCTTGCGTGATGCTTTAAAGACAGGGGTGAACAAACTTGGGCGCGAGAGGCGATATACAAATATTAATAGTCCAATGATCCACAAACTTTCCCCCTAATATAGGAAATACATTGTAGCTAAGATTAATAAATTATATAATAAGAGACAGTGACAAAAATGCTAACATAATGTTCACTGGCACTAATATGTACTACTCATATTTCCATTTAGTGCTTTGCAAAGCATACAGAGTTCAGAACATCGTATCCTTAATAACTGGCGTGTTGTTGACAACCGATCCTGCTTTTTAAGCTATGAAGTCCTCTGTGAGATTTTAGGTTTTCACGGCAGCGACTGTGAAGATGGCTGTCTTCTGATTGGTTGGTAGGATGAGATATGGAGTACCTCGACATCTAACCCCTCTATCTTTAAGCCCCTTATGCATTATACGTAGTTTTCTGTTAAATTTTCAGCATACAACATCCATAAACGCAACTAAAGGGCATTTGTATCTCCTGGTACACCTATAAAGTGTATAATGCTCGGAGCTTCTGCTTTTGGGGATGAGTAGCGTCGAATTGTGAGGATTATACGTTTCGGCACAAATTGCAGTTGCCATCCTCAGGGTGAATGTATAATGGCTAGACGTCTTTGGAAGCCTTAACTACATGCTCATCTCCAATTCGCCACCGACTGCCTGTCCTATGTAAAACTCCTAAAGACACCTAAGCATTACCTTCTCACTTCGAAGTTAGCAACTTCAATGACTGCCGAAACGTTGGATAATTCTCACAATTCGACACTACTCATCGCCGAAAGCCGAAGTTGCACATTGAACCTAAGGACAAGGGCCTAGAAAGTGTGTTCAGTTGATGCGAATAATTTATTATTAGTTAACAATTTTAAGCCTTATAAAAACTATAGGCCGAACTCGTGAGGCGCCTCTGTCCGTGGTCACTTCAGAAGAGCTCCATCTGCCACCGGGCAAACATAACTGCCGAGCCCTGCTTTAGTCCATGAGGACTTGAAGTATCTGAGATGATAGGATAAAAGAGAATGCAAGAACACAAGAAATAAATGAAAATAAGACTCTGGATGAAGGAGGGCGAAGAAAAAAAGATAGTAACTAACAATTGTGAACTCCACCAGGTGGCAGTGGAAGAAAAAGCTTGGTGAGGAAAGAGGAAGGGGTCGACCTCTCTATATTACAGTATTGATCTTCAGGATGAAAAATTAATGAAACTTCTTCCACTGATGTGGAATGAAGAAAGTGCTGCTAGGTGCAACGACGTAAGGAAAAGGTTCTTTTTCGCTCCGCCTGAGGCAGTGCGAAACGATATGACGCAGTCCATGCTAATAAGGACGGGCCACCAGAACTGAAGAATTAAACTGAAATCTGCAAGCAGCACGAGAAACGGAATAAAGGTGAAGCGAAGTGAGATAATTACGAAAGGGGAGGTTCTTTTGGGAAATTGAAATTAGTTTCTTAAAAACTGTAACTAAGATTTCAGGTTGTGGAGAAAATTGGCAAATGTACCGTGTGATACATTCTAGCAATCTTATTAACATTCGCTGAACAGACATCGTTGTTTCAGAGACAAAGTAACAGAAAGATTTCATTTGTTTCTTGACTTCACAGGTCACGCATATTGAAGTCATTACTTAGCTGTTTATCACTTCTTCCTTCTGGTTTGTTTTTATTTTGATAATATTTAACTATATTAAAATTGTGTTGAGTATTCACACTGGATTCTAGTGACTCAGGATAGGATGCGGTGGCGGGCTCTTGTGGTGACGGTAATAAATTGTATTGTTCCATAAAAGGCGCCTAATTTGCCTACCTGAACGTACTGATGGCGCCAATAGACGAGTATTCTGGTAAGAACGTTTGTAAACACCTCTTCAGCAGTGCATAACATCTGAATGCCGACATACAATTCGTAAACCACTGCGACTGCTACTTGACAAACACGAAGAGATTTCTCCGTTAGAAAAGTGATGGGACTGGTTTGGTGCGAAACTCTCGACTATATAAGCTTGCTGGCGCGTCCTGGTGTCTCCGTCTGGAACAACGCATAAAAGCGACGAAGACGAGGAGGATCAAAACAGCAAAGAAGGTTACAGGATAAGGAAAATGGTATTGTTGAAGAGATACGGGAATTGTATGGGGGGGGGGGGTTTGGAGCTCATGGGGTAGTTAGATGTCGGAGGAAGGGAAAACTACACAAGAATTTGTGGATATTGGGGAGGAAGGTTTCCCCTAAGATGTTACTCCCTCCCTATTTATCTACGACAGGGGTAACACAATTTTCTGTAGCCTGCTGTTGCCGTAAAATATATTCTGGGCCCTTTAAAGCCGAATACTGTCCAAATTATATTTAAGAATTTAGTTTGTACCGCAAAGAACACTAAACAACACCATTAAAAAGATCGGCTGGTTAATGCCGTTTAAGGAAATCATCACTGTTTACAGTAATAATCATACGAAAGACATAAATACAAAATGAAGAGTTTACGATCAAATCTGACGCACAAGCAGAAACCGGAAGAGAGTGCGCCCTGAGCCACTACGGCATGCTTAATAGGGTGGCAGTGCTCTTCTTCGACAAGACATTTCTCGCCTTTTTATGGAACCGGAAGGAAAATTAGTCTATTCACGGCGTTCACGACAGCCCGCCACTGGGCCCTGTCGAGTCAGATAAATGCAGTTCACACTCTCACGTATGGCCAAGTTGGGCTGCGACAGGAATGGACAGCCCTTACCAGGATGGGAGACGAACCACCCCGGATTTACTGTGGGTTTCCGGAGACAGATTTCTATAAAGATAGATGCTCTGTGCAAGAGTTAAGTTGAAAGCAGGCAAGCGGATGATATGGGGGGGCGTACAGTATCATCTGAGACTCCGAGGGTATGGAATATGGCGAAAATCTCCTCTCCTTCTTGTCTTCTTGTTGGAATGTTCAGTTGTTGGCGGAATGACCCCACGGAGACGTGTAAATCTGACCCCTGGTGACGTAGGAAAAGGCATTTCTCCCTCTATTCTCTCTAGCGAGATCAAACTTGTAGACAGAATGGTATAACACACTAGCTGCGTCAGAAACGTCTCATCGTTCTGTGTTCCACGCCCTGGTAATTTTAATCGAAATACTCGAAAGTACAAGACAAAACGCAAAACTTACAGGATCAATTATTCAATAACATAATTTCTGAGCACTATCTTAAAATATTCATGTAAATGAAAACTCACATTGAATTTTATATCACAAATGGAGACATTTCAGTGGTTTTAAGTGGACGTTTAATGAAATAACTTTGAGCATTCTTAATAAATTACTATGAAGAGTCAGTGGATTGTCCTCATTTACATACCGGCAGCCCACAAGTCGATGATAAGGGGTGGGGTAAATGTGGCACCCGATCTAAAAAGGTTGAGGACCCCTGATCTTAACTGAGTAGGCGTTTTTTTGAGCCGCAGCACAGTCAGTTACGAAATATCGGAGTTCGATTTCCACTGAGACCTGTCTAGAGGGCCTCTGTGGGACAGCAGACAGCCTAGCTTATCCGTTCCGGGAGCTGTTTCTCCGACGGTAAAGGACACAAAGCCCGTGACACTAACCACCCAGTCCCGAATAAGGAATTCATCGATGACCCTACATGCTTCACGGCGTTGTGCTAAGCATGGGAATAGCTTTATGCTTGTCAGTTGTCTATATAGGCGAATTTAATTGTTTCTGCCACTATGTCTGTTGTAACTTGCCTCGTAAAGAGTTTGGAAAACGCCAGCCGTCCGTACCTGTGACTCTACGTTGGAACAGAATAGCCTAGAACATTCCGAGGAAGTTAAGACAACAAATTCAATCCTCTTAGCAATAGATTTCATGTTTGTTTTCTCCTGTACAACCCTCGCCATTCTTCGAAAAGTTTACTTTGCTCCTTCAGTTCCCAACCTCTTACTTGCACTTATTCTCACACTAATCACTATGTTTTCTCACCTCTAGCCAGTTAGTTCTATCACTGTAAGCCCTCACTCCAGCCCAGTGCAACCAATGAAACTTTACTTTTATTTATAGACTGGACAATTGTCGATTTAAATTTACCCCCTAATTCGTTTCAGCTTCCCTGTTCCTTACAGCTACAACCAAGAATTTACAGAATTAAGTTGTATTTCAGGAGCACTTAGAATACAGTTCTGATATGTATGTTTTCCCAATTCTGTGGTCTGTTCTGTACACTTATCCTGGGATCAACAGTGGGCTGTCCCACAAATTTGTAAAACCTGGAATAATGAAAGAAAAGTAGTCTCACTGCCACACTCTGCTCAAATTCCTTTGTGTAAAATTCTGAAAAGGCGGGAATTTAACGCCTCTACATAGAAACGAGAGTTTACATGAATATGTCTGTCTTCTAGGATTGTGGCCGTGTATTCTCATAGATGTTCACCGAAGATGACGTCTGAAACGTCGGCAAACGTCTACCAGACCAGAAGACAGTCATCGTCATAGTTCTAGACCTGAAACCTTAAATCTTACAGAGTACGCATGTTTAACTTCGTCTTTGTTTTCTTATTTTAATCAAGGCAAGGTTGACCCACTGTCGATCTCAGGTCTTCATGCAAGCATTCTTATAAGCTACTTAAACTAAGGTCAAAATTAATTTTATCGATCAAAATTCGTAACGTAAGCAAATCTCGTGGGTGGAAAAATAAATGGCCTACATCTCACTGAGATTTATAAATTCCATATTAAATCTCTTTCATCGATTTTGAAAACACAAAGTAAGCCTACAGGAAAAGATAAGTTGTGGCTCTATGCAGTGCCGATACATTATTGCGATTAGCTTAGCCAAAATATATTTGTATCTGTAATAAATGAGCATTAAGCTCAGTGTTGTACGAAACATATCAGAGAACTTATCTGGAAAATATGCATATGCCTACTTCCGTTATATGAAGTTAGAACTTCACATTCAAATGGCAATTCAGTCTTCAATCTTATGCTTGAAAGTAAAGGGCTAGACACAGAACAAAGTTTCTACTTACGACTAGTTTGGTGTGACACTTGCAGATTTGCAAGACTTGCAGATGGCGTAGACAAGCCCAGTAATGGAGATCGGGCATTTGTTATGAGGTTTGGAGTCGCTTAATCTTCTGTTATGGAGGGATGAGAATCAAGGACGGAAGTACAGATAAATGTAGTAAGCGCACGCTGGGAGATACCAAACAGAAGGGGATTGGAAGGAGGCTGGTTACAGCTTTGTCGTTACTAACTTTGTGTACTGCTATCCATAAGAGCAGATATTGCTCAGCCTTCTCCTTCAACTGTCCCATGGGACTGTCCGATAAAATGAGGAACGTTCAAACGATCCTCTCTATACAACCAAGATACTGGGCTACCTTTTTATTTGTTTGTTATATTTTTATCTTCTTGTCGTTTCTTTATGGTCTATGAAGTTGTTAAGAACTTTATAATGGATACAATCCACAAAAAAAACTGCACCGGGAAAGCTTCCTTGAAGGCCAAACGATACAAAAATGAAGTGCTGGTAGCCAGATTTCTCGTAAGAAGGATTAGAACATATCACAGACCTAAAACCACAAGCAAACTTACCTAGATGTCTTTATGGGATGTACTCAACGACATTTTATATTGCGATAAGAAGATAAAATATTCAATTTCGTCATATTTTGTAGACAACTTCGTTTAATCCGAATGCAGAGTCTGACGTTATAATTTCCTGCTTTTGATAACAAAAATGGTCATGTCGGAGAGAACATGCATATTTATTTTTAACAGAATCAGCTTACGTAGAGATCTATTACGTATTCTTTGTTGGCTGAAGTGTTGGCGAACATACACACTAAGCAAACAAATTTAAAAGATAAGACTTCAGGCGGGGAGATAAACAGATGACGCATATACCCTGTTATGGCATGGTATTCTCTGTGCATTCATGTTTTATTCTGGTAAGCGAAATGCACGCCACGTTTAGTGTCCTATTCAGGAATACCACTTCCACTCGTAATACTAACCTCAAAGCATTTCCGTGATGTTACAGCCACTGTTATTGCTAGTCTTCGAATTGATGTGCACAATTTTCTCTATCGTCCATAAGGAAGAAGGAAATAACACTATCTTTTTTCTTGTTTTTTTTAAATCTCTCCTCCTTTCCGTCATCCACGTTCTTTCTAAAAACAAAAGGGAAGGAATTCCCACAGTCGGACAAAAGCAAATATGGGGCCTTGTAAACGGGAGGATATTTTCCTGGCTATGTTTTTAGTCTCAAAGTACGAATGGCCTGCCTGACTTTTATCCTCAACAACTTGGACTGGGGTTATGGCATATTAGAAATTTCACTTTTCTTCTCTTTCCTTTATTTTTGCATTCCGGTTTTGAGAGTTTACAGGCCAGAGTGTTACTGAAAATGGGTGGGATCTTTGAAACAAAAATTGTTCGAATCTAGCGCGCCTTCCACATTCCAGCTCTGGAAACTTCGGAAGCCAACATAACAGCAGACAACAACTTAACGTTTACATTTACATCATTTTGAAGTTCCGCTAAAAGTTCTGCCAGCAGTATGAATAGCAGTAATCCATGGCAATTTATTTTTGTTCCTTTATTTCGTAATAACTTTTTTTTACTTTTCTGGCCTTAAAATGTAGAAAGCTAAAAGCAGTGCTAACAGGTGCTATTTCGCCTGCTATTGACACCAAAGCAGAGAGCTTTTGAAGTCAGAAAACCTCTGAACTCTGCAGTACTGTTTGTATTTTCTTTAATAAACAAGTTTCCTGCGTAACAGAACACAAAAACCACTGCATGTACTCCACTGTAATAATAGAGTGGTTCACGAAATACGTTGAAAATACGACCAGACAAAAGCAACGTTACTGGGGTGGTCAAATGGAGGATGATATGGGGGAACGTGCAGTTTTAGTCGGAAAACCTGAAGGGAACATATTACTTGAGACCTCTAGGTGTAAGCGGGAGCATATTATTTAGTGAAGATCAAAGAAACGTGGTTTATATATATGGAGTGAATTCGTTTGCTTATCAGTACTACATGTCACACCCATCTCCAAAGAAATAAAATATGCTAATCAAATATTGTACTTGGAAATTAAACTGAACAAGGCTTTATATAGTGTAAAAATCGATTATGTTCCGTCGGTATAATTAGATCATATAATGAAATGTATGTGTAAAAATATTAAATTATACTCGTTATCAATTTCTGTAATCAGCTGCCATGTTCGAGTGTTTGGTTTATTAAGCGAGTGAGTGGTACGGCAATGTTAGCTGCATCGACTATCTTGCCCTTAACTTCTGGGCTGCATGATATGGACATAAGCAGAAAAACAATTTTCTTGAAGTTCCTTACCTTGACGTACCTCCCATCCGTTACAAAAGACATCTTGATCCAAACGAGAGATACCGGCTCCGCCAGTCATTACGCTGAAAAAGTTAAAACATATTTTCACAATTAGGCTTACGCGTCAAGACCGTAACTGACACCTAAAATAATATTTTGTACACAATTCAACATCCAATAAGTGAGATTTCAGATTCTCATTAAAATTATTGTCTTCTGGACTGTTTTGCCGACATTTCAACATTCTCTCCTAGTGATTTCTTAGTAATCTTCTATTTATGAATAAATTTTATTTTATTTAAATTACACGCGTAAAGTATATATATAAGTGTATATAGGTACAATGTGAAAAGTCTGTCGACCCCTGACAACACACGGAATCCTCCTCACTGCTTCCAGCAATTCCAAACCAAACCAACTCACTGCAGTGTCTACTGCAGACTTCAACCAGAAGGTAGTACAAATGGAAATGAATTCTGCCGAGAGAACAAAAATTAAAATGAAGGGAAAAAGGAGTATAATAACTTATGGTTCTCAGACACTAACATAATTAATTAATTCGGTAACATAGACAAAGGATATATAAAGTGACTATAGGTACATTTTTTTTTATGTTAAAGTGTCCAAAATTATAATTCACTTGTTCTATATGAGTGTGACTCACCCCGAGCGAAGAAGAAAATTTAGGGTACTTTAGAACAAAAGTAGTGAGAATACTTTTATCCAGGACAGAGGAGAAAAGCATATGAGAAACTTAATAATTTGTACTCTTCATCAAATATTTTACGGTACTTAAATTAAATGACACAATTTTAGATCTATGCTGGTGATGGGTTTACGTCTAACGTTCGCCATATACTATCGGATGATCAAATGAAAAATAGTGACATGAGTGGGAAATGTAGCACGCATACGAGATACGAGAAACTCACACAAAGTTTTGGTCGGGAACTCCGAGAGGAAGAGACAGCTTGGAATACCTCGGCCTGTAAGCAATCATGATATTAAAATGGATTCAAAAGCAACTGGATGAGAGTGTGGACTGGACTCGTTCAGCTCAGGGTAGGGAGCAGGGGTAGCCTCCTGTGAGCACAGACAGGATTCAGGCTACTGAGAGGGCTCTAAGTCTGTGGTGTTAGTTAGTTGCTGGTGTTTCATTTTTTAAGACTGTGGACTCACGAAATTTTGTGCAACACCAACTATGGCTGCTATTATTGCAGTGAAATTAGCTCTACTCTGAATTTTAAACCGGAGGCTCCCAGGTGGACCAATCCTGAAGCAAACTTAGTCTTCCCAACTGGTTCACAGAGAGTAAAGCGTAATGGTACGTATTAATATTCGGAGCAACTTGTTTCAGTAGTTGGTAACATTTATAGTATTTATTCCTTCTCGCTAGCTTCTGTACTTACACCCAGATAACTATATGGGTATAAACCCTCTGCAGACTAAAGACATTAAGTTTTAATATGAACGAGCTTTAAAATAAACTGCACTTATAAAGAAAATAAATAAATGAGAGAGATAATTTATCGTAGATACGGTGATTTCTTGTTCCCCGTTTAAAGAAAAAAAGAAATGAAGTGGCTTAGCTTCTGCAAACAGTCAGCTACTTTCATAAACTTCTCGTAGTCCGGTTCAGAAAAGAATTCCCACATGATACAGCCTATAAGCTACAGAACACACACGTGTCCTACAACTTCATATTGGAGCGTCGTAATTAAGAGCTTACAGTTACTCAGCTGTTCAAAAAAATTCAGTTTTTACGGAGGCAGAGTTTAAAAGAGCACTCAGACCCGTGCCAGTTGAATCCATCCCATACGTTCACGGGCTACTTCGAAAATTCCATTTTAAGATTGTTCTCTCAGTGACGCCAAATAACCTTATTTTTTTAATTTTTATCCCAGCAACGATTTCGAGGGGGGGGATTTTTACAGTACTTTCTTTAACAGTTAAAAAGTTTCTCCTATCTTAGAAGCATAACTCAAGGTAGTTTTTTAATACTGATAGAAACCATGGAGATTTCTTTATTGACGATAATTAAATTTCCCCTCTGCCTTCGGTGCCCACTGTCCCACTGTGTGCTACAAAAATTTCCACTTCGAATTTCCATTATTTATGAGTTTTATAAAAAAATTCACAAGATAATTTCTGGTACGTTATGGAATTGCACAGAGGCTCATTTAATATCAAATGTAAGATGAAAGATACGTGTATTGTTACAGCGTTCACTTTGTGCAACCAGACAACACGCCTCAGGCTTTCAACCGAACTGCAAATTAAATAAAACTCAGACACATGTAATTATACGTTTTTAATTCTGCATGGTCTCATTGTGTGTATTATTTCCCTGTATCAGCACTAGAATAACATAATTCTTCATTCTCCTGCACTGTCCAAATTTACGTCGAGTCATGCCATTTTTCATTTTGCAGTGATCAAATGCAGTAATAATTATTCGCGACTGTCAACACACTGAATAAACAAAAGGAACTATTAAAGAAATTAAATATGTAGTGGAATTTCATTTGCATCGTAACTCACTTCTTGTTTAATTAGGTAGTGGTATTTCTTCCAATACAGATAGAATAATTATACCGCAATGCCTCGTTCGTAGGTACAAAATGTATCACGTGAAGGTGACAGTGGTCTTTGTCCTTCTGTATATCCCACACTTCCATTCCATTGAAACTAAGGCCAGAACAAATATAATTTTAGGCTGGTCACCTGTAAATAAAATCCAGAATACAGCGAACGCTCTGTATGTTTGAGAATTGTTTTCGGAGACAGACCACAAACATAAATTCTGCGTGGTACATGTATATGATACGCTGTACTTTAAGAATACACAGGGAAAATTTAAAACAGTCACAGTCTGTTCCAGTGAAAATTATGTACAGAAATTGATGACTAAACAATGCACTTACGGTAATTTATAATTCTTGCCAGCCTCGAAGTAAAATATATTCCGTGTGTTCTAATAATATCTTGTTTTTTCCAAATGCGGTTTAATGGGCCAATGCAGTTAAATGGGTATGCGAGCCACATGTTTGTTGTTGGTTGGTGGGCAGAGAGACAGCGATAAAGCAGAGCATTGTAAAAAGCTATATGCGAGAGTGGTTGGCTAATGTAAGACCGGAAATTGGGAATCTCTAACCAAGACTACGATTTATTCAACGACAGAGCATTCATCAAAGATATTACCGTAATAATGTGTGGAATAAATCCATCTTTCATTTCAAATAAACCGCCATAATTAAAGCACTCATATACGTTACAATATAATAACAGCACCCAAGACTAGACGAACATGAACGCGCACTTTCCCTTCGCTGAATTAACATGTTATCTGCTATTCAGATCCCTTGCACCTCATCTACATACTTAAATGGACATGAAGTGACGTTAACAACACTGCAACATCAATTAAGTGTTTGCGCACGTAAATGATAACATCTGAACACGTGGGTGAGAGTCAGGCGCTCTGCGGTTATCTCGAGAAGGAGAAATCGATAGGGCCCATCATTCTCAGTTTATCACGAAATGCATACCATATTAGCGTGCTTATGTTCCTTGAAACAAGTGCATTATTAGACACAAAAACTGTACATGTGCCCCACATACGTGTTCTGAGCCAACAGACTCATCTCATGGGATTACGCACGAAAATATCCAGTACTCAGAAATGTTGTCTTTATGAACCGTTACGTTAAAGATTTCGGTCGCACATGAAATCCAATAAATAATTGCCAAAATTATTGTCTAAATAGCACGAAGCCATCAAAAAGTGTATTGTAACCCTGAAAGTGCCAGCTGTAAGATGACATGTCGCATTTTCTGGGTAGGAGAGTGTCGCTCTGACAGCGGAGATGTTTGTTGGGTTGGGTACTTCCATCTAAACACAGGGAAACGTCACTTCGTACCTTCTTTTTATAGCATGGATGTCCATTTCTATTCCCATCCCTCCTTGCCATCAAACCTCTTTATAAAAGCTGTTATTTTTTGTCTATTTACGTGCGTGTCTCCTCCTTTCCTGGTCCCTGCCCTTTATAGGTCACTTCTTACTTCTCTACTTCTTTACATGCGATCCTACTATAAAGGTTTATCACCTACATATCTCTAGGTACATACAACGAAAACAGGGTTTGGGGCAGACGAAGATGAAAAAGGAAAGTCAGCCTACACATACACGCACAAAGAATAACGAAAGCAGAAGAGAAAAGCGAAAAACAGCGGAGCAAAACTTTCTATTACACAGTGTTGCTTGAGGCATCAGATGTGTTTGGCTCGTGTATATTCTGATATGTTGTATCTTCATTATAATGCTACAAGGCGTGTGTTTCTCATAGGCTTATATGAAAAATCCTGGTTAAGAAAGGGTAGAAAGGTGTACTCCAACGCAACACGCATATTTTCCAAATACCTGTTCTTTGCAAACGTTCACATCTTAAGATCTCTAGTGACTGTATGAGCTCTGTATTTTATATAATGAATAATATTTTGTGATAAGATACAGTTGATAAATTTTGATTTGAACTTCGCGTACAGAAGGAGTTAAATGGACTTGTACAATCAGAATTGTAATTTGTACTTTACTGTGAATCAAAATAATGGATTTTGTCTAAATCTGTTCAGGAATTTCGGTGCTAAACCTTGCGGACGGAAATGCGTTAATTGAACATTTTATGTAGTCTGTTTCTTGGACAGAAGTCATATTCCTCACAACGGACTTGAACTAAATCACGCGGAATAGAGTTCTCTTCATAAGAAAAATTTATCGATTATCGATCGACTCCGTTGAATTTTCATATAACACGGACTGTTTAAAAATATACACACTAATACAAAGCAAACAAAGTAATTAAACTTTATTAAGAGCAGGAACAAATTTAATATTCTATGTGCCCAAAAGACTGTGTTTCTGTGTACACAAATGATCGTGCTTCGTCAAACCACTGTAACCCACAATCTAACGTGTGAAAGCCATGACAGAAATTCGCATGACTTTGAACTACTGAGTTATTATTCTTTTTATTAAACGATCCTGAACACGCGTGAACGTGCGTCCGGTGACATGAATTTTCAACTCAGTTCCAAACACGGTCAACACACTTGGTAATTAATTATTAGTTTGAGATGATGGCCGTGTGTGAGATAAAAACCACAATGTGGAAGACCTACCATATGTTAAAACATTGAGAGCAATCTTCTGTTGTGCAGTAACCCTCCACACGAAAACCTGTTAAGCACACGTCACAAACCATTGCCTCTCCATACATCAACCATTACACTTCTTCAAATCTTATTATTCTTCTTGTTAAGTCGGTTCCATCTGATAACTAAGCCTCTCCGTTTATCTCCGTCTTCCTACGGCTTCTCCTCAGTTTCTTCTCGTGCTCTTACTTCCATCCTTCTGTGTGACATTTTCTCTAACCGGTTCATTTCATCTTGAGCGTTTTCCTTTTACTTTCATGTTCAAAACCTTCTTCGAATTTGTCTTCATTCGTTGTTAAAAAGTGTTCATACCATCTTATTTTTGCCAGTTACCTTCCAATGCATTTTTCTTCAAATTATTTCTGACTTTCTCGGTTATTATAAAATACCTTTACGTTTTTCTGTTTGCTTAAAAATCTCATCTCTGCTGCCTTTATCTTCTATTTTCCTTCGTCCAAGTTCCTTCTGCATTCTTTAATATGACCTTACGGTATACTAAATTTTAAACATGTATATTTCCCCCTTCTTGGGCATTTTCCATTAATTTGTGACATTTGCAGTTCGCCGATCTGTTTAGTGTATATTTTCTATTTACTCTCAGTGCGGGACAACTCGAGTCAACATAGTTACCGGCTATAATCCCGACAACTGAGGTTCGATACCTGACATGGGGTCGTAGATTATTTAACAACAGTAGTTCCTTCAACGACAGCGATTACAAAGACGAGGCTTCAGTTGTATCAACTGACGCCATGAGTTACTAAGGAGCACAACAGAGTCTCGACATTAGCCATCCGTCACTTTTGACGCGGTGACATTATTTTAAAATATTATCTCAGGTCTCGATTCCACGGTAATTACGCTACATTACGTTCTTAAATATTTCCCACCATTGCATAACTATACTGTATAAACCTGATGTGGTAAGTTTAATTTCTTGCTACAGTCAACCAGTTAAACATCCCATTTTGGCTGTTTCATTCCTTTTCTCCCCTTCCCTTCAAGTACGAAGAGGCACTCGTAGGCTCGAAACTATCAAGGGAGCAAGATTCCTGCAGACATTTCTAGGAAGCAATTCTTTACGAAGTTTATAATCTCAGTAGGGGAGAGGCGACGTAGATTTGTGTGTTTAAACCGCGTAATGTTCATCAGTAGGTTTCGTGGACCCTTAAGTGAAATGGGGTGAGTTGAACGGAGCGGTGAGTAATTCCAACACAATGAATGAAGTCACAGGACAAACCCCGGTTAATTATTCACGGCTTCTTGCTGGACAGGCTGTAAATGTAACGATACAGCACGAAGTATATTCCGTATAAATCAAACTGTCCTGAGGGAACAAATTTCTTCAAGATTTATGATGTCTTCGTTGCTAATTAAACCATAGAATTATTAATGAAATCAGGAAATCTAAGAGCATCAATAGAGAACTGATAGCTCTGCAGCAACTTATGGAATGTGTGAGATTCGAGGTTTCCACATTCATTACAGAGTTTTCCGTGTATAAGACAATTTAAATGCGGTAACACGGTAAATATTACACTTTTCGGCATTTCGTTAACTATTATTCACAGAGAAAAAAGTGTATTTAAAAAAAGTTGTGCATATACCTATAGTACATTTTCTGTTCTAAACAATATTCTCACATCTCACTTTTTCCGACGTTATACCAATAACAGTAACTAACTCGTATGCCACTGACGCATTGTCGAACTTTTATAAAATCATTTCCGCCAATTGAAGAAGACCTGGAATGGACCTAACGTGTCTTTGGAAATAAGTAGATACGTCATTTTTACACGTATGCAGAATATGAAATTGTTTCGTTGTGACTCTGCAGACGCCCAGATGAAAGGCTTCATGCATAGCGCGCAAATATGAAGTAGTTTCAAACAGCGTCACTTTCATCGCAAAATAATACAATTCCCTGTTTCATATCGTAGAATATATTACTCCGGCTGCTTCTATTGTAGGCTATTGCCGTTATATTGTAAGTGGTTTTGTGCGTATGTCTTGAAACGGATAGGCTTATACGTCATTCTCTTTCACAGCTGTATTGAAACGCTCTAAGATAAAAAACACGCGGAAACACAGTACACACTTTCTTTACATCCGATGTTTACAGTTTCGCCAAGCATATTCAGTTGCAAAATAAACGAACTGCATTCGATATTGGACAAATTCAAGGAAGGAAAGAAGGGGAATGCAGTTTGTGTGTTAGACCAATTGGCCGATACGAAAATAAAAATACTTGCATGTCTTATATTCTACAAAACACACATTGCGTGCCGTGTGGTACTCAGAAATTTCTTTCTCTAGGAGGACCCCTAGCTTTTTAGTACACTGGTACGCTAAAAATAAAGTTAATTAATTACGACACCATATACGAGGGTCGCTCATTAAGTAATGCCCCACATTTTTTTTCTCAGCCAATAATGAAGATAGAAAAGTGTAGTTTTACATGCTTGAGATTTGATGTTTCTCGCGTTCGTGTACGGAGTTTCAAATGAATCCAACCGATGGCGGAGCTGTAGTGAACTGTTAAAATGGCGTCTGTGAACGACTCTCGTTACAAGCAACGAGCTGTAATTGAATTCCTTGTTGCTGAAAAAGAAACGGTGGTGAACATTCATAAACGTTTGTGTGCTGTGTATGGAAGCTGTGCAGTCGATAGGAGCACCGTTGGTCGCTGGGCTAAGAGAGTTAAAGCTTCAGGAAGTGAAGAAACCGAGCTCCGTGATCTGCCGCGCTCTGGGCGTCCTGCCACAGTCACCACTCCAGACATGTTGAACCGCGCGGATGCCATTATTCGTGAGGATCGGCGCGTCACAACTCGACAATTGGCCCAACAGCTTTCAGTCAGCAATGGAAGTGTGATTGCAATTATCCGGGCTCTTGCATATTCGAAGGTGTGCGCAAGATGGGTTCCACGAAGTCTCACAGCAGACCACAGGATTCAAAGGAAAACAATTTCTTCTGAATTGTTGGAGTGTTTTGATGCTGAGGGATCATTACAGGTGACGAAACCTGGATACACCACTTTGAGCGGGAGACAAAAAGGCAGTCAATGGATTGGCATCATCCTCAATCACCGAGAAAGAAGAAATTCAAGACAACTCCCTCCGCCGGAAAAGTCATGATGACTGTCTTTTGGGACAGTGATGGGGTCATTCTTGTGGATGTGATGCCAAGAGGTGCGACCATCAATTCAAACGCGTACATCAGGACCCTGAAAACCCTCAAGAAGCGTTTCCGACGAGTTCGGCCTCACAAGCATCCAGCAGAAATTTTGCTCCTGCACGACAATGCACGCCCTCACACAAGTCTGAGAACCCGGGAAGAAATCACCAAATTGGGTTGGACTGTGCTGCCCCATCCACCCTCCGACTTCCATCTCTTTGGGCCACTCAAAGATGCTATCCGCGGAACAAGGTTTGAAGATGACGAGAGCGTAATTCAAGCAGTGAGGACATGGCTACGTGCACAGGACAAGAGCTGGTACCGGCAAGGCATGCATGCACTTGTTCCACGCTGGCGTAAAACCGTACAAGTTGATGGGGACTATGTGGAAAAATAGTATGTGTAAAGGAAACATTGATTTATATTGTCACTAAATTTCAGCCATCTTGAATAAATATATTCTGAGAAAAAAAATATGGGGCATTACTTAATGAGCGACCCTCGTATATTATGGAAAAATTGACGCATGCACTAGACTTAGGTAAGTGCACTGGTACACAACTTCACTTCTCTTAACACGGGTCATGCCAATCATTCAGCCTGTGGCAGTCTCTTATGAAAGGAAAAGGAAAATTTTACTGAATTGAATCTGCGTCTCCTCATTGTGTATTTCAACAAATTTCTGTGACTGGTACGACTTGAACTCTTCGTCAAATAATATTACGATGATCAAATCAGGGAAGCTAAGATTGGCGGGAACTGTAGCACGTATGGGGAGATAAGACATGAGGTCAATTCTTCATTGAAATCCTTGAATGGATAATATTAAAATGTAGTCGATTGAACGCATGCGGCTTTTAACAGAGAATAATGGCTGGGACTTGTGAAGAAAGTTATGAACCATTGGGTACCATGAAAGACGTTCTAGTAGAATCCAATCACCTCTTCCCCCCTCTCATTTTTAATATCTCCGCGGTGAGGTGTTCTTCAGTACGACCAGAGGATTAATGTATGGGACCTGTTACATATATGATTGACTGAACGGTCCAACATTAGCTTCTCGCTTCACCCACGAGGTGACAGCAGGTGAGAAATGACATCTGACTATCACTCAGCATCACTCTACCGTAGCAAAACTGAGCTATAATATGAGTGGGCTACGTGGAAACTAATATGAATTATTACCGATATTGCTAAAGGCACAGGATGATGAATCACACCAACATCCTTCACTATGTTCAAGCAAAGGCTACAATTTTATCATACTGACGCTCATTAATGATCCACCTTATAAATGACAAGATTAAAACATTACTTTTTAACATTTCCTTGTTCAGTTCTTAATTAGCGTAACGTTTACAAGAGGGACTGTTCTTCCCGAAGAAATGTTATTTTTATGACAAAAATGATACTGTCTGAAAATATTACCTTTTTTATTCACTTTCGTTGATGGTAAAATTACATGAGAAACCAGTGTTTTAAATCAGACATTAAATTGACACAGTAACTTAATTTTCATGCATCTTGTTGCAATCTGACGAAAAACAGAAAAAAAGAGATTAGAAAACATTCTCTGCATCTCAGCCCTAATGTACAGAACACCTAAAAACGTTAGTACACATTTTTGCTATCTGAATTAGTGGTGGAATCAAAACGTATCAATCTTTCTGTGCTCGTGGATTCTCTTTGCCAATTTCACTAATGGTATGGTGACTTCAACGACGCTACCGTAGATTTAATTGTGAAAAATACAATAAAGTGAATTAAATATGCAATATGTATACACAAGTACAAAGGCTGGCAGAAGAAAGCTCTCTGCTGGGTAGTTGCGCCTTCTAGTCTGGTAGAGGTTTGCCGACGTGTTAAATTGTACATCCTATATTTCCAAGGCGCGAATTTAATTTATATTGCCCTCTTTTACACAACACAAATTTGAAGGACATAGATTCTGCTACTTATAAGTGATAAGACTCGGCATTTTAATGATAATTCCAAAAGAGGAACACGAACAGGGTCGGAGATTCAAACTCGTCCATTTGAGCTGAGATAGCAAAGCCCAGCACACCTGCCTTTCCGTCTCTGTCAATGCTGAGGAGAGATTTAGCTTATTCTTTTTCCTCTTTCTTTTTCCTTTGATGAAGAAAGATTCCCCTTCATTGGAGTGTCTGGTGTTGAAGGCACGGACCTAGCTGTTGACAAGAGGGCTGTTCTTCTAGAAAGTGGGCGATATGTTGTCGGGAATGATGTGAAAGAAAAAGATAAACTGCTGGCCAGTCAGTTGGCAGACAACTTGTGTCATGTGTGCTTCTAGTTGCATCGTGACGAGTCTGCAGCATGCAATACACTTTCCGTGTAATAATTTTTCATTACTTCCTGCAAAATCTTCCGTAAGATCGTAAACAAATCAAGTTCCTGGGTTAATTTAACGTAACTTGACCATTAAAGGACCGTGTTATTGACAGATTAGTATTATAATTGCCGGGCGGGAAGTTTTTATTTCGCCAGCCGCATGTTCTCCATTTCTGGTTTAGGTAGAATAACAATTTATTATTCTGAACGCTAATTAAGTTCCTGCCTGTAAACTGCAGAGAAGTATGACAAATAATATTAGTCACCCCTGATTTATTTGGTCAGGAGCCAAGCCACGTCCTCCATATCGCGTCACCGTCTCCGTCCAACTCAACTAGGAGTCAACCCCAGACAGGCTTGTGTCCGACCGAGTCTCTGTTTGGGGATACTCTGAAATTCTCGTCCTTCCTCGCCCGGTGTTACAGCCTACCCAAACAACGTGGTTAGAATTCCAGCAGCGAGTTGACACACAGACAATTCCAATCATGGCTGACAGTCGCGGCAGCTCGCCGAGTTCGTCGGCGAACAATTCTATCGCGCTTGACGTAATACACTGGATTTGTTTTAGATTCGTTTCTAAAAGAACAGGACACACAGACTACGAAATTCTTTGAAATGCCGGTGGTAGCAGATATCCGCGTAATCTAGGCAGAGGAGGGAATGGAGACCATAGCACGGGCTGTAGCAGTATCCGCGTTAAAGTTCTTTGCTTATACTGCAGATAAAGCTGGACTGATAACCAACCAGCCAAAGAAGAAGTCACTTGCTTATGTGACTGCTATTGTCGGTAACCTGGCTTATTGCCTGGCTGCTTGCTGAACAATCAATAAAACAGCGCTCTGAGCTCCGCAGCGTGGTACAGGTAGGCGCGCACAGGCTGTTCTGAAGTATTCATTATTCAACGCAACTCACCCCTTACATGATATCTGCGGTTAGGTCACCGCTGGAACTGTGGATTCTGGTCTTCTAGGGTGTGACGCAGTATAGCCTTGCATGTGGTTACCAACATTTCGAATAAATCTGCACTCCCAAAGTTCAGGTAAAATATTAAGGCGACACGTTTCACCGAAAGGTTGGATAACCATCTACAACACCACGCAGCGTGGAAGCCCAAAATATAACAATCAATAATTCATAACTGTCATGTTGGTAAGAAATTTAAAGATTGGGGTATGCAATATTTACCTATGGCATATGTCCATACCAAGTTTCGTTAAATTCCGTCCATTCATTCTACAGTGACACAGGCGACTTCCGAGGTATCCAGTCACATCAGAACCCTGATGATGGGGACAGAGTTGGTTGCCGAAACGTCGGTTTCCTACGGTAACCAGTTGATTGCCCGAGAAGTTTTTATTGACTGTACTCGCCGCGAAAGTCTCAAATCCTAGGTCTTATTTAAGTTACTTCTTTCTAGCACACTGAAATGGTTACGTACTTTGAAGGAGATGCACTGCACAAACACGGCTAAATGATACCATTCCCCTTTTTTCATAACTTACTCGCCACCACAAACTGTACGATTCTTTTGAGTGTTACTGTACTTATATGGAAAAGTTTAGTCCGGATGAAGAAAATTTATTACCTGTGAGCACAAATGCGCCTTCGTGCTGTGAATATCCCACGGAGAGTTAAAGGTTGCATGGCGGGAGTAGGTTTGTTTCATTTAGGTGCCCCAATAACGCAGTGTAGTCTACATCAACAGGGGGGAATAACCACAGACGACGCCTGTGCAGTTTTATCGAGGACTTCGACTGCCTCGGGGGGAGGGGGGGGGGGGTTAAATATTGCGTCTTGACTCGCAAACTCTTGAGGTAAACAGTAAGCTGAGTAGGTTGAAGTGAGTCAACGAAAGCAAGGACAATAACACAAATAGCCTATTTGATTTGGGCTTGTTTCAAGACTGCGTTATTTTGACATTTATTCTGCTTTCGCCAGTGGGCACGACAATCATATAACGCCATCAACTCTGCCATTCTACTTGTTAAACATACCAACGTCCGTTCGATGTTGATGTTAATTTTCTGAGCTAAAACACCCTTATAAAAGAAACCTATTTTAAAGAGATGGCTGTCTTCTGAGATACTGTGCCGTGTTAGTCTGGTACGTACTAACCGACGTTTCAGAGGTGTATCTCTGAAACGTCAGTATCTACAAAACTACATGGCGTAACATTCCAGAAAAACGCCGTCTTCACACCTAACAAGCTTAAATCTAAATCTAATGTGACAAGTATATTACACAAATATGGTGCTTAACTACGGTATAATAGGCTACAAGGTTTTCTAATGAGCAGGCAAGTGTGCTACATGTAAGTTGCAATTACAAGTTTTATTAGAAGTGCTGAGATTCCAAATACGCAATGGCATAAAATTTTATGAAAAATCGAAAAAAATTAAGGTAGTACGTAATATTGGTGCTTGGTGCTAGGAACTAATATATAAGGTCACTAAATTGTATTAGGGTGTAAAAATTTACAATTTTTCCGACAGTTTCTATACAGATTCAGGCACTTGAAAGGTGTCAGACGTCATCGGTACACTTTTCCCTACAACTGCTATTGATTAGGGAGTATATACAGTTTTGCAGGCATGTTCTGGACATTGCACAGTGAAAGAATAGGAAGAAACAATCCATTCCTCTTCCTGAATCAACACCGATCAGTGATCACGTTTATCAGTTCATGTTTGTGTGTGCATGATTTCTTTTGTTTGCTTATAAAGCGTGACCAAATCAGCTATTTCTATAGGCACATATCCATATTCCACTACAATACGACTAGAACACCATATGATACTGAAATAATGCAATGCACAAACCCCAGAATAATAAATACAATGGCAATCATCCAGATTGGAATAGGCGTATAAGTACGGCCACATTTTAAAATTAAAATTTTTCATAATTCGAGAAGTAAACTGGAATCGAATATGTGATATGTTGGGAACAACTTTCATTATCTTTTCGGTACCCATCCATCTCTAAATTGTTAGGTCTTATGTTCTCCTACTGTCATTAATAATTTACCACCAGGTACATCTGATTGTAAACTAGAAAAATCAATATGACGTTCCGAACCTCCAAAATAATATGTGGTGTTGATGTATAGGATTCCATTTAGTTTTCGTTATTTTCCTTTTTGTCTTATTTCCCTTAATTTACTGTTTTCTAAATAGGTCTATTTATTTCAAAATTCAAAGGCTAGATTATATTAAATTAATGGTGTGTGCCACAAACGATGCAAACACGTTATAATGTGTAGTACTTGCAAGTTTTCAAAACTCTATCTCTTGCAAAAACCAGAAGATAATATAAAATGTATATTTTAATTCATAAATGCTTACGTTTGTTTTCAATTAAAATTGTACTGACATTAATAAAGGAGAAACATATAGATACTGAATACTTTTACGACTTAAATTTTAATTTCATGAATGGGAGAACATTAATCATCTTGACTCGGAATGATTCCAATCAAGTTCTCAACGTCAGATCCTTTATAAATATTATCAAAAACTTCGAAAACTGAGGTCGCCCCCTATCTGCATTAGGAAGTCCGACCAGCAATAAAAAGCCAATTTCCCTCACATTTCTTCGTCAGTATCACTGCAGAATTATACGTGAAATTGGAAAAGGCGATCAATGGCAATTAATATTCCGGTTATTTTTTATACATCGAAATATGTTGTATATGTCCCTATTTGGATTTAATTTCATTGTGAAATAATTAACAATTTCAAAAATGAATCACAAAAATTTTCAGTAACAACTATAAAATTTATAAGTATGTTAGCGGTACTATTTGAATTATTTCATTTAAAGATTCTCCCGAATGTTCCATTCAGTATAGAGGGGTGTACTGTGAAAACACGTACCACGTATTGATTCAACAGTTTCAGTTAGGATTAGGTTAGTTCAGCCATAATCTCGACCGTGTGTTCATGCATTATAACTCGCAAATACTTCTTACCTCTCCTTGAGCAAGTAGCTTTGATGTCACGTTGCTGGCCATGCGTTTGAAACATAAAACCGCAATATGTCCCATCATGTCGTTGCGTCAAATTCAAGTTGTACTGATTCTATCTACTTCATACACAAATGTTCTTGAAGCACACACAGTGTAACAGTCTAAACTATATGCAATTCCACACTTCGTCACATTCGTCTTCAAACAGTTTCGGCGCAAACAACACTATCATAACAAAACTCTGGCACACCGACATCTGTCTCACATGAAAACGCCATATTGTACTACCGCTACGATTCGGATGAATTCGACTTGCATCGATAATTATCGATTTATCCACACAAGGAAGTAGGACAGGCCTTGTATCGTTTCCGCTTAGAGGAACAGTCACCAAGAGGACGCGTTACCGTTCTAGCTGGACTTGTATTTAGGAAACCGATCGTGTTGAATCTTGAACATCAGCCAAGATAACAAATTATCAAGAGATAAATCTTGAGTACCTTCTTAATGCGATCTTTTGAAAACTGCATACCGCAGTGATATAATCATGCACACAAACACGTGTAATTAAAAATAATATAATGTTCTGTAATGTAAATATAAAACAGTTCACAGGTAAGCAAATCATCAAAATTTGCAGTTACCAGAGAACAGCAACGAAAGCAAGTCAGTCAGTCTTTGTATTACGTAATTATAAAAGTTTTCCTTAATGTCCGCTTTGTGGGCGCAAGCAAATGTGAAAGCAATAAAATATCTTGAGACAACTGATGACGTGTAACTTCAATTTCATGTAAAGCAGGGGTTGATTATCTGTTAAGATAAGTGCAGATTTTCCCGGAGGATTTCTGCACTCACTAGCGGTACAGAGGCTGGTACGATGAGTCCGCATCACAATGTACTGCAGTATATTCTGTTCCGTGCAGTTGGAAGCGAACAATTGACCCACAGACCTCAACGACTTGTGAGGGCAAACTAGTACAGCGTCTCGTCGAGGAACGACCAATTTAGATCAATCTCAGAGAGGCTGACCATAAGTGAAAAGGACTAACTTCATGGAGTAGAGTTCGATTTGAGAAGCTGATGGTCACGAAATTCCTTGCTTACTACGGAAACCGAAGGTTCATTACCGTGGACAAGAGCTGCCACTGGAATATCGCCTGAGCCAGATTAATCCAATCGAAACCCTCACACCTCTTTGAAGATCCATTTTAATATCCTTCCATACATGCCTACGTCTTGTAATTTGTGTATTTCCTTTTCCAAGATATTTCAATAATTTCTCGTCCTGGTCATGCTACGTGCCCCGGCCGTCTAATCCTCATTGGTTTGCAAGTATTTATAATGAATCTCATTAAGTAGTTTTCTCCAACCTCCTATTTATTCCTCTCTCTCATTCTTGGGATCACTATTATTAATTTATAGTTGTTGCCAGACCCACCAGAAAGATCAAAGCGTTTGAGAGAAAATGTCTTCACTGATTAATTCATAGAAATTCCTGTTCCCTGTTTCGCTTACTTTGGTGTAAACAGATCCATCGTATTTCACACCGCTGCCACCCAACAGGAAGGTATATTTGTGCGCTCGTATATGCTGTAGTGACCCATTACGTTCATACTTACGCCTTAATGAACAGAATTAACCAGACATCGGTAAATGACCCACTTTTTACGTGGAGTTGTTCCAGCCTTCGAAATAATTGAGTTTTATGACGTAAACCTCAGTGAGGATAGTCGGTCCTTGGCTGTGAATTAAAAATACGGTGAGCTAACACTCTCAGTGGTAAGTCCATAAAGTGGCATGACCTCGTAAAATGTAGTAGTAATATATGTCGTTTTAATACGTGTTTGTGTAATAGGCATATATTACAATGGCACAATGACAAATGAATATGAACCACAATAATTACATTTGTTAAAACACAGTTCACTATCGTCATATTACATAAAATACAGTAGTTACACATTTGCTTCGTTTGTTGTAATGAGAAATTCATATAAATATACTAATAACTGGATAATTAACAACGAGGCGTGATATGTTTGACGTTAATTAAATATACTGGTGAATACAAAAGCTTATATTTTGGTAAATACGTGACACAACTGTATTTGTGGCCTGGTGTTGACGCATTAGTATCGAAACATGTTATTTCGAACGGTTGCATTCTTTGTAAACAATAAAACTATTAACGATGAAATTGTCTGCACACCTTTCTGTTTCATACGCATTACTTACTAGAACTCATTTTACTACAGATAAAACCAACACAGTCCCAAATCACTGCAGTTTAATTTATACTTTAGTTAATGTGATGTTAAGTTAGGTCAGGATAGGTAAATTTAGGTCAGATTTCGTTAGGTTATGTTAGGTTAGTTTTGGTTGGATTGGGTTAGGTTAACGTATTTAAACATACCTGTGCAAACAGCGGTAAGTGGAAAATATGTGGTATTTAATGGTGGGACTCTGTCCTACAATCGATACTAAGTTGGTATTCATGTTTAAGAACAAACAGGCTGAACTAGTAGAATCCTTTTTTCTCGCATTTCGATTGAGTTAGTATGCAGCCGCTGTTCCGACATTGTCTCGAGACACTAAAACCTCAAGCAAGATAACCCATAAGCCGGCCGATATTTGAACAAAGTGTCTCTCAAACACAGATCTAAAAAGAGTTGCCGCTACGTCATGTTACTTGTGTAGCGAAATAAGGCTGATCATATGGCACGAAGAGAAAATAAAATCAGTCATTTTCCCTCAAAATTTTGTGTGGAGAGCATGATATGAATAAATCATTCAAGCAGAACATGTATGTATATATATATGTGTTTGTATACGCATATATTTATGTAAGTATATTTGTTTGTGTGTGCAGCGTTACAGTCGCGTTCGAGAACACTTTGCGAAACATTATGACCAAAGTACTGTAACATTCAGACCGACTAAACAAGAAATGTCAATTTCTGTGACACCTAATGTGACGTTAGAATATCCTCGACAACGGTTATGTCCTTAAAAATGTTCCTCTATAATATGCAATCGGGAATTCGGTGAGGATAAGGACATGAACGGTGTAAATAAACTTAAGATTCTTTGTAGGAGGCTGGGTGGACTCAGAGGCTAGAGGAAAAATCCTTTGCCCCCGTCCGGGATCTAACCCCAGTCTCCCAGTCCGGAAATATCACTTATATTATCTTCGGCTTCAAAAGGATAAACAACAAAAGTCCATATGCACCGTGGTTAGATGGTTCATATTGCGTGACAGTTACACAGCTTCTATCGTAGATCGTCTAAGGAAGCTCCGTGTACTCCAAGGCAGAGTGTAAAGATGCATGAATGTAACATGAGACTGGTCTTACTGAATAAAGTTTTCAGAATTGAAACAGCTTCGTATTCTAGACATAAAACCGTTGTAAGTGTATCTTCCTGGAACAAGGTAATGCTTCTAGACCCGTTCGCCTTAACGTCTGAATCTTTCTTGTCTGCGTATCACTTAATGGCTGTCTTACTAAATTACTGCTAAAAGTCCATTAAAGCCAACGAGGTACGAGACAGGCACAGAACAGTACCGTTCCGTCAGACTTCTGCAAGGGTAGAATTAACAAACAAACCTGCTTCCAGCCAAAACAAAGGGACAGGCAAAGGGCAATTTCCTACGACCTAAAACTCTTTCCCCGCGTCATGGTTTTGCACGGAAGTAGTCCAGACAACGAAAGCGCTGTCACGGACAGCTAAACTGGACAGTGAAGAAATACGTTTTCACTCGCTGTAAATTACATGTCGTTCAGGTTGTGACGATGGTTCGATTTATTTTTGATCTCGTCGTGACAACTGATTTCCTGCCGGAGGACGTCAGCTTATAGTCAGTGCCATTTACAGCAGGCACACCTGACGGCCTCAAACAGAAATACGGGTGTTAGTTATATTCAATAACACTGTGTAGATACTTTACGGAACGAACGCATAACGCTCGTAAAAATGCACTATTAAACATTTCTGAGGTAATACAAGCCTCCTTAAAGTTGACACGTCCATTTCAGGAGAGAAAAAAGGCAACTCCACAAAAATGAACTTCTTGCTACAGATCTGGACCAGATATGTGTGTGTCAGAACCTTTTAACTGAAAACATGGATTCTGAGGGCATGTACTGTTTTATCTTAAATTTTATGGAGAATGTTTGTGGTCTAAACGTGTTGCCCAAAAATCATCATCTAAATATTAAAGTAAAGTACAGGAAAACCATCCATCCTTTTGCATGCCAATACTGGCAGTTGGGGGAGAGGAGGTACATCTCCTATTCAATCTCAACCTCGGCACTAAATAGGGGTGAATGGTCAGCAGCACACCCCGGTCGCGTTTTACACCCGGGAAAGGACCCTGGTACCCACTGGACAGGAGACAGGGTAGGCCCCAAGCCGGTCTGGACGCAGAGGCCACCACAGAATAATAGTACTGTAGCTAGTCCATTTTATGTGCTGTGGTAGGTACGTACAACGCTACAAACAGTAATGCAATTATGGCGTTGTTTAGTTTATGAAGGAAATAGCTTCGTTGTGGCGTGCTCTGGATTGTTCGCCTGTCACGACTCGACTAAGGTCACAAAGGACATGTTACGAGCTGCATATTTTAGACAGGAACTAGACCGATTAAAATTATGTTGATTTGTGAATTTTTTCCATAAAATAGTTAATTATAACATGTGGTTTGCATCAAAAAAATTATTAAATGTCATTCCAAGTCATAAATAAGAAGCGACTCATTGCGATCATTGAAGATCAATTTATTTCTCATATTTCTTTGTAGCAAAAAGATTTTGCGGATTTAATGTAACAGACAATGGGAACAACATTCTTAATTAAAGTGCGTTAAGTTATTTTTTTAATATTTAGTGTTTTCTTAATACAAATTAAATGTTATAAAACGACTGTCGAGAACAGGGCAACTAAATTAACTTACAATAGTCAAATGTCCATTCAGTATGAATGCAAACACCAACGTAACAAATACCTAACCTTAACATTATCCTAAAGGTTTGTCCCTTAATTGTCTGTGCTCATTGAGGCTTTTAGCGGTTCCCCTCTGTCTCTCCACACAAATGCAGGAAAAGTGCCTTAAAATAGGGCACGGCCACTTCCTTTCACGTCATTCCCAATGCATGATCTACACGTACTCTTACCATCTGACAGTTGAAGAACTTCGTTAAATAAACTGCGAATAGAACGTGATAGGATTGGAGCGATGGCAAGACAAA
The DNA here is from genome assembly GCF_977971745.1 of Zootermopsis nevadensis. NCBI lineage: Eukaryota > Metazoa > Arthropoda > Insecta > Blattodea > Termopsidae > Zootermopsis > Zootermopsis nevadensis. Next base: position 12,012,650 of record NW_028259160.1, read on the forward strand.
ACGTGAGCAGCAAGAACCAGGCAGGATTTGCTTAATGGTGTTTTCCATCCGACAGTCTCTCTTCGCAGTCTCTTACAAAGCTCAGCAACACGGATGAGAGACTTTCAGCGCCAAGTAACGTTTTAAAAAAAACAATAACATTGCGCCTCGGACTTAACTCTTATTTTAAGTCGCGCAGTGGAAACAGAAGTTCACATCATTCTTTAATGTAAGACAGAATTATATTTTCAGTGACCTGGCAAGCGATTTACTATTTGTTGATTGTAAACTCCATCTCTGTACATTTCAAGTAGGTTTGTGTAGTAACTGATCTTTATGTCTTTATTCTTGTACTCGCTCTAGGCCCCTGGTTTGAATCTCGACTGGGTTACAGGCTACCCTGCCTGAGGGAAGGAATTTGGATTGGTCGCGACTGCTCCTTCCTAACCTTTACCAACTCAGCATTCACGTACTTGCCATAACATACAGCGCTATATAATCAGTGCAGTGGAAACAGTCGTTAAAAATTCAGTATTGATAAATAATTCGTCTGTTCAGTGGCAGGTGAAATCTCTGTGACGCTAAGCTTCATCCCGTCTCATCAGTGTACTATGACATGTGTTATTCCATTTTCAGGTGTTTATGCTTCAATTCGTATTCTGAGGCTAGGAAAAATATAAATTAACTACGGAATCCAGTGATCATATCTGTACACAGTCTGCAATGCTACATATTCTGACTATGATACACTTGTCACATATATTTAGTCTCGCACCGTTGACATCATATTAACCATTAAAACGTAAATATATATGATACAACATTCTACGATTCTATTGTACTGCCCATATTTCTGTAGACTACAAAATATCATTTGCTACTTCCAGTAATTCACCAGTTCTCGCAATCAAACCTACATCCTAAAACACTTCAAACCTGGCAAGTTTTACTGAACATATAGGTCTACAACCACGTACAAAACTTGAGGACTCTAAGAAGATCAATGTGTTTTGTAAGAAACTCTGAAACGTCGGAAAGCTTCTAACACACTGCACATCCCAGCTAGTATAAATTCTGCTTCAGAGTTTTACGTGATCGCCATAATGGTAGAACTGAAGTAGGAAATTACAAATTCAAAGGCAGAATGACCCCTAGTGTCATGACACTCATAAAGAGTTTCCTAGAATTTCGGCAACAGATTTAAAAGGTTTCTAGTGGGAGAAAGACGAGCAGATGTGATACCATTTAGATCTGCCTTTTTCAATAAATGACCTAAAGAAAATTCACTTAAAAACACTGTGTAATTTTGTGTTGGATCATGATAATTACTTTATAAAGTCCTGTACTCCAGACAGTACATTCTTATACCTTTATTCATAAGTTGGAAAACCACGCCTGTTATAAGTGAAAGGAAATTTGGCCGATTATATGAGTTAGAAAGGAAAGGGAAGAAAACGAGACAGGAAAGAAAAACATTGCATTGCAATGCTCGGAGTATGCCCTAATGCCTTTATCGTATAGGATGGAGCATTCCATTCATTCCGTACGCAGTAACTTCCATTTCAGAAAACTGTTATGACGAAAGACAGCACAGCGACGAGTGATTTACATTTCCTGATCCTTTTCACTAAACTCCAAGATCTATATTATGTAAATCACACTACAATTTTTATATGCGATAACAAACACAGTGTACCTGTCAAGTGCGGTTGAGATAACACATAAAACAATAACCCTAAGTAAACTTTGCTGTAATTATAAGGAAATGAGATAATAGAGAATGGCCTCATTTTTAAAGTGGTTATCAAATCCCATGCACTTTTCGTGACAGAATAGATTTAACAGTAATGATGTTATAAATATCTAAGTATAATGTTATAAATTTTCTAAAATAGTAATTTATACAAGAGAATCATAACCTTCTACTTCCAAATACCATTTATCATTATCATAGCAGTAATGATAAGCTTATTATTTCTACATAAAACACGATCAAACAATAATAATGAATGCAATAAATCCTACAATATCTTAATTGGCAAACTGTAAGTTTACAAATTTATAAAGAGCGATTATTATTATTATTATTATTATTATTATTATCTAACTGTTGATGCAGCACTCTAATAAAAAATAATTAAATTGAATTATTATACCCACTATATATATAAGAAATGTCCGGATTCAAACGTAGTTATGGAACTAGGAATAACGTATTGGTAATTTAATGATACAATTATTAATTTTATTATGAAATATAGTCGAAACTGTAGTACTGAACTCTCGAAATACGTGCTACCATTCAGTTTGTAAAACTATCATCTCGTTTTGTTCCCAAAAAGTTGAAGATCGTGATACGAAAAACAATAATTTCTTATTTCGTTTTGTAACGTTTTGTAAGGTAATTAAATCAGTGAAGCCAAGATGATCTGTAAATGTAGCCAGGATGGGGAGAGAATAAATGCATGTAGAACTTTTCCGGAGAACGTTTTAAAAAACAATTGCAAGACCGAGGAGAACGAGAGGAGAACACAAAGATGGATCTTAGGGAGAGGAGGAACTCTCTTAATATCGTGACAAGTGGCAGCGTTTGATCTTCGTGGTGTTCAATCTTCCGTTTCGACTACCATAACGTTGTTGCTCGTACCACATCGCTACTGTCATGTCGCTTCTCTTGAAATAGCACGGCCCTGATTGTGAGATGTGTACGCCAGGCATTCGCATGTGTGTGTCGGTTTCCCTAGTACCATTTCCCGGTGTGTTCAACTATAACGTGAATGAGACGTCCTGGATCTGACAGACCCTTCAACCCGTTAGCCCATCTACCCCCGCTCATTCAACCCCCAGTGGCTTCTTCGGAGATGGAAGGTTCATCATGCAGAACTGTCAGAGGACGAGAACAGCTAATATCAGACAGACCACAGAGAGCAAGAAACAGGAAATAAGTAACCTAGCGCTGAGAGCAACGGAGCAAAGGATGAATAGAAAGTAACACACCACCTAAAATGTCAGCGTATTTTAAATTCTACGAACGAACTACATTCGAATATTAAGGGCATAAAAATACCAGAGTTCACACCCAAGGCGAGACATATTAGTCTTTATTAAGAGACCTAACCTGCGCGTTTGAGTACAGCAAGCTGAGAAAATTTCGACCCAAACGAGAGGAAATGACATGGGACAGAGAGAATTACATAATCATGAGCTTCACACTATGTAGTGTTCACGAAATATTAAGGAAATCAATTATAACGTAAGTTTGGTGAGACATACAGGACGTATGGCGATTACAAACGTATAAAAAACATGACACTATCGTTATACACGGCGGTTGCATTACCACGAATCGCCGCGTATACTCAAAACAGGAAACGTACAACAAACGCCATTTTAATGGCGCCAGAATTTGTCTGATGTTAAGCTTGTTATCTGAATCATATTCCCTGATAATCTTGGAGATGGATGATCGCACGCAGCAGGCTTTAAAATTTGGCTGCAGATATGACATTGATGCTCCTCAACATACTGAAATAAAACCGCGGATACCGAAAGAGCGTATAACGAGAGTCACCTGTATTGTAATCACAAAACCTGATGACAAGACTTCGTTTGGAATATGGGAGGAAATAATAATAATAATAGGGTGTGAGAATGAAGAGTGGATTCAGCAGGCTCATCAAGGGCTGAGATGATTCGACAACTCATAGCCGGATGTCTCTGACTGGGCTGTTTTGTCTGAATGAAAGTCTTCTTCCCAGTTACCACGCACATACTACCTACAAATTAGGCATACAAGCGGCCTAACATTCGAATTAACACAACACCGCCAGCCCTGGTGACCGAGCAAATCCACAGATAACAAAACGAGTCCGCTCTGGTTAAGTGGCAACTACGTCCGTCTCTCGCACGAAATGCTCTGTTAGCGTAAAAAGTGGGTGTGCCTGTGTATGATAATAGAATTCAGTATGTGAGAGATTTTTATAATACAATTTATGAAACTTTTTTGCCTTAAGAGACAAGGGGAAAAATAACATTTTGCTTTTCAGCGTTCACCCTCCCCTTCAATCCACCCATATTTAATTCTAAATGGCGCCAGACCTAGAGATATGATTTTATTTTGAAATGTATAAATGGGTATAGACCTATACGATGAAATAGACCTATAAAGAATTTATACAATCGCTTTCAGACTGAAAAAACATTGATTTTATGCAAAGATTCTATTTCAACAGCACGAAACGACATTAATATAGGACGGGGGTCGTAATATTAATTATCTGATATTAATTTAGTGTTTTTGAGAGTCTCGTTTAATTAATCTTCAGTCCTCTACTTCCCAGTTCATCTGTTATCTTAGCGTACTTCTCTTTGTAAGTTGGACATCTCGTCAATTCTTCATTTCTCAAACACTCTGATTTAAGGACACCGGCGAGACATCAGTAATATCAAACGTGGATGCTCATATTTTGAAACCGTTTAGTTTCACAGCTTTTCTTTCGTTCCACAGATTAATTTTTAATTATATTTTGTTTGCTGTTAGAAGTCTGCGGAAATGAAACCTTTCCTTGCTTTTTGCCAGTTCGTTAAAAGGTTACGTAAGTTTCGATTAACGTGCAGAATTCATTTCACGTTGCGTGAATTTGGTAAAAAGAAATTAATGATACGGATTAAAAGATAAGTCTATGGAAAAAATAAATAAAAAATATTCACAGGTTACACAGTACCATATAGACCTACACATACATACATATTTGCGTGTGTATGTGGGGGGGGGGGGGGGGAGACTGAACCTTTATGAAGAAGACATTACAGGGTTGTTTCAATCAAGCGAAATTCGTAGCAAAATTTAGTGGAACTTTCTACCCGTTACAATTCAACTATTATTGTCATCATTGAGAATAAAATTCTACGGATAATCAAATGTTAGATATGTGAAATAATATGATTACAACCACTTCAGTTACAATGGTTAAAAAGCCGGGCTGGTCAGAGACCCGACTATAAAATTACCGAGTCCAATGGTGATTACCCTTCGTAAATGAAAACGGGCCCATCACTGAAAATATTACGCAGAAATGTAAAACAATCCAAATAATATCAGGTAACATCACAACCGACAGTTTCCTTGCGTACACAACAGCGGAGCGGTTTACTCCAAACTGGAGTACATATAGATTAGAACGCATTCATTGTAATGTTACATACCTCAGCCTCTTTTATATTTATTTATCGCTTATATATATATATATATATGGGCAATAGAAATATGTTGCGTTATAGCATTAAATGTACAATCTCACCATTTTAAATCGTGTAACCCTTTAGAATATCTCTCTGAAAGAAGTTCAGCAGCTTTAATTTAATAGTATTTAATTGTATTACAGCGATTCACATGACATAAACTAACATTCTAACATTTAAATCTTGAATGAATATTATGCACTGATAACCAGTATTCAGACTGCCCAATACCGTAAACTTCCTATACTGAGCGACAACTGATATCAGGTCAGAAAATACTTAACCAAAGTAAATGTTACTTTGGACCTATTCTTAGTTCACGAGAAGAGCATATTTTAACACCTTCATGACAATTAAATATTATCACTAAAGTAACAAATAACTGTAAAATGGGACATACGTAAATAAGTTAGCGTTAATTTATATCTCAGATGATTTTCTTACCAATGTTAAACAGATAATATACAGAGTCTTTTTTTATTTTTTTATTTTGTTGCCGGTTTTGAAATTATATTAAGGACATGTATTTATTCATTCAAAGAACAAAGACTTTAACTTCAAAATGTAAAGTCTAAGCAATTAACGAAACTTGAAAACTATACAGTCGATATTTTCACGTGATATCTCGCAGTCGTGTTACTAGACTGCACTAAAAAGTCAACGGTCCGGACGAGGCAGAATTAAGACGTGCCGTCAGAAATGGACAGATTAAATATAAAACGAAATTAATTATGCAGCTTTGCTATACAATTAAGTTCCCCAGTGCCGCATAATTAACTCTTCGTTATTTTATAGCCTGATTTAGTACTGACTTGTGACTATTCAGCAAAGATAAATGGAAACGGCTGTAATTCGATGATACAGAAGCTAAATGATGTACCAAGCTAGGATGTTAAATAACTTTAGTACTTGTCGCAGTTGAAGGGGTCCAAAGAGCAATAAAACCACGGCGTTCAAGAAGTAATTATCCAGTATTTACCGTATTTTGCGTTTAATCCAAGAAGTTTCTTCTGCATAAGTGCAAGTCCACATTTTACAGTGAACCTTACATTTAGGATGTATATAATATGTAACTGAGGTATGCTCCTTACATAAACACAACACTGAACCGGCAAAATAATGCTTTAATAAAAAAAAACTTTCACAATAAAACTTGATCACCTCAAATAATGTAAAATGGGTTAAAAATAAGACGCTGATTTGTGAATATGATGAAGACGGTCCGTGACAAAATATAAATATTTTATAAAGGAAACAATAACATAAAATCAAACTATGGACGTCAGATACTTAAGGCAGAGGATACTACATGAGGAATTTAATTAACAGACAACGCATCCATTTGGAACAGTGTGGTGGAAAACGTCATCACATAAGGTCAGGATTAATCTAGAAAGATGAATATAATCAACATAACGTGAATACAAATTGTAGTATGCCAAACAAACATAAATTAAAGAATAGCGAACATAATTATGGAAGCATAACATATTAATGTGTACTCGAAACAGAATTATCCTCTGGAGTACTTCAACTTCACAGGGCAATAACAAACAGGGGAAAAAACTACGTGCATATATCACACATGTTTTAAATTATCATCTCTGTAGGTTTGAATACTGAAAAACTAGCCAAAGGAGTGACGATGGTAAAGAAATAAAGTGAATGAAAGAATGGACGAAACGGGGTTAGAAAAGGAGTATGAAAGAAATAATTATCCAGTAATTTCAACTGGAGCTTTTCCACTAGTTACATATATATGCTATTTCTTTAAATATATTCCTTTCCATCATGTAACTGTGTAAAGCTATCACGTGTGTGCGCAAATTTCTTTCGATGTTTATGTCAATAATTTCACTAATATTATAGAGGTAGAAAGTCAATTAAGTCTGAAGGTTTATGACGACGGTGAGTTATAATCTGTAACAGTGGCATTTTAGACTTTGTTAATCGTCTATATTTCAGTAAAATTACAATGTTTCGGAGGCTGGATTGTCTTCCGTCTTCAGGCAAAAAAAACTGGGATGCCCAACAGCCAAGGTTCCTGTGTTTCCCTTTCTTTGACTGAAGACGGAACAAGACACATTTTCCGAAGATTTTTTTAAAATCTAGACGATGGGCAAAATCCAAAATATCATTTTCACAACTAAAAAATTAATTCAACACGAATTAGATTTGCTAAAACTTGAGTAGGTAGACCTGTAAGTATTTTCAAAATCCATTCTTCTAAATTTTGCATACCTTATTAATAGGCCTTCAAGTTTAATTTTTTGTTGATACATACATAATGAGGCAATTAAAAAGTATTTGTTGGCGAATGAGAAGCGAAAGTAGGAGGCCGAAACTAGTCCTCTTCCACTGTTTCCTGGATTACTGACAACCACCAAGTATGTCATCCGCAGAAAATACAGGCAGCGTTGTTGGTTATAGAAGCCATGAATGAGTCATGCGAGAACGAAACATACACAAAGGGACAAAACTTTTTCATTCAAAGAATAAATAAAACATCAAAGAGGACAAACTTATACATAATCAACGTTCTTTTCATTTAGTGTGATAAGAGTTTTCTACGTAAAAGTTTACTTTCCAGCGCACCACACGACAGTGAATAAGGGTAGTTAAGATCCCGCAATATTAAAGTCGGAAGAATCTCCAACATTGAAAAGCATCGCGTGCTTTGTGTAAATTTCTCCAACGCCAGGGAATCTGGATTTTACAATTATTTCTTCTTGCTGATTTATTCTTCTTTCCGCTTTTCCTTAGTTTCACAACTCGGAAACCCAAGGCACGTATACGGTGTGGCGTTTCTAGCTAATTCAAGCTGTTTAATCCAATTTACTGTAAGGGGTTTCTTTCTTTTTTAAAACGAAAATTGAATCAATGTAAAATGTATATGCGACTCTCAGTTCGTCTTCGTCAGACTGTAAACTTTCGAACATGTTTCACGTTCCTGTCTTCTTGTGTCTGAAAACTAATTCGTATACAAATGTAACATGTGCAAACCAAAGCCAAACCGGAGCATTTGCCACTGGAATGTCTTAATTCCGGGAACTAACATTATACACACTTACGCTTGACAATTTCCTATTCATTCTTTTACATCCAGCTCTTCAAATTATTATTAGAAAATATCTTCTTACATATCTAAGATGATGCTAAGTCCGTTACGGATTGTTTTATCTGATGGGCGAGCGTATTCCTTCTCTTTCATTTAAAATTCTCATTCCAATCTAAACTGGATCTAGAATCCATTCGCTGTGATAAATCTGTCTTAATAGACAATTTTCAGCCAACCAAGGACGTAAATGTGTTTCATACTTTTATTCTTTTAAGTTCTTTAGTTGTCCACTTGGCGCCACTCTGTAACCCAGACAAATTTCATTGTTTCATCTACACGATAAAATGGCACTCTGTCTAAACTCAAAGCAATGTTTGAGACATTTAAATACCACTGTTAATAATGTGACGCGTTTGTTAGCCCTTTGAAGCCCTAAACAAGTACACATTATATAAAAATTCAGGTCCGTCTTGAAACGAATAAGACGCATCTCCATTATAAATATTAACTGGTTAATAACGTTTAGGTAAATTATCGCTGGTGCTTTAGCTTTGTCAGCAGAATTGGTCCTTACACAAATAGGAATATTACATGGTTACAGATTAATGTTTGTTTGCATTATTTGTATGACTATCATTGTCATACATGTTCAGCTGAACGACAGTGAGAATGCTTAATGCAAATACAATAATGTAAATTAAACAATATGTTAAACTGAAATGGCTCCCGAATAATTCCAGAGAATGTAGTTTTTTATTCTTTGATTATGACTCTGGTTAACCGCTGCCAGCCGAATGGGATGTCTCCCGCTTCAATCCACGTCAAAAACCAGACGAAACACAACACTCTCATGACATAAGAAATAAAACAAAATTATCTACAAACCGCCGTTAAATCCTTAGGATTTACAGGTTATCTCAGACAAATTCTGTAGTTAGGTACTAAATTACACTGCATTGTTTATTTCCTGGTTGTTGACTTGGATTAAAAGGAAACATGGTCCTTCCCGAAACAAGTTTTTATAATTTAATGGCGCCTTTCAACTGTACACGTTATATAGCATCGAACAATAAAATGTCCATAAGTAATTAATGTAGGGAGAAAAGATCGTGACCTATTTTATACTGTTCTTCCTTCAATCGCTTCAAGTTAACAAGACAAATACGAAAACTCAAACGAATAACAAATCAGTTATCAAACAGAAACTTCAGCGCTTACCAACCTAAATGCTTACAATTCAGCATACCTAAAGAATAAATACAATTTGAAACATGATAAATAAAGACGCATGAATAATGGGTGGTTTATTTGAAATTATAATTTAAGATACTTGTAATACAAATTTATATTAATTACCATACGTAGTGTTATTCTTTCGTGCTTAATATGCATATAGAAATGTCATTAGCATGCTTTCATAAACAGACATGGTTTACGTTCCGATTTCGTCCTACAACTGATGTTCTATTTTATCTGAATATAATAAATTTCACATTGGAAAAAATTACATGTTCCCTAGAGGTCCTTTTGAGATATAATAATGAATACATTTCGTTAGAAACATTCTGTCTCTCTTCTTTCATAAAAAAATACAAAGCAATGTTACTAATTATTTGTAGCGTGAAACAACGAACACTCCGAGCCGCAGGCAACCTCAATATGAAATGATAGATCACATTGTACTACCATGACAGCATTCTTATAAACCCCATTACGGTGCATTCTAAAAACATTCACTCCTTTCATTTGATTTAACCACGGAACAGCCCACAAAACAAGAGAAAGCAAGAAGTGGAAAGTGTCAATCCAGACACAACATAAATATTTGTTGTTTCTCACTGTGATACGTTACACACAGACGAATGGATGAAGTGGTGATATAGGGAAGACGAGGATGGAACGAAATAATATTTGCAAAAAGCAATTGAGGAAAAATGAAAGCTGACCTCAGGGCCAGAACTCTCCCCATGGCGTTAGATGAATAAAAAGTAAAATACAGAATGTATTGTAATAATATAATTTCGTTACAAGTATTCATAAAAATTTATCAGATGAATTCAAACGTTGTTAGGACATAAACAAACGTATGGTCACACGACATGAGAGTCTACATCGACATAAGAACGTTCACCGATATTTTAAACGTGCTTACTGTCTCCATCATCAGGGCGATCATCGCCCTGATGATGGAAGCAAGATAAAAACTGTTACAGGAGCAAATTTAAAACAACGTATAACTATAGTTGTTTGTGCATATTTCAATATCGTTCATATTTAAGCGTATCATGTGAAATATTTTCATTTTTCAATAGCTTTTGTTAAATAAAAGATTAAAATTGGCCCTTGGGTCGAACGAAGAAACTGTTCTTAACCCGAGGGGAAAAAAGCTGAACTAACCTGGTACAGACTACTGAATTTATTCCAGCTCGTCATTCCTTGATTCAGAGAAGCAGTACAAGGGAATTTAAAATGCCTAATGTTCACATTGTACAGTGGAGTTTCATTGGCCAAATCTGCACTTAAGAGGAAAAAAAGTCATTAAAAGGATTTTCCTGTACATTCATAGTTAAAGTTCCTTTTTTTTTAGTACAAAGCGTAGATTTCAGAGTCTAAAAATTACGAACCACATGCAAACATTACCGAAGCAAATTTCCATACAGCAAGGACCTTTATTGGCGATTTCAACTGATAATTACATTACGACATATGGACTCCTATGTGACGGGCAGCGTGTCAACAAATCTAGGCATGTCAGCTAGCGAGCGGGGAGGGGGGGGGGGGGGCAGAGACACGAGGATGGTCCAAATAATAAAAAACGCCATCACACAAATACCGAGCCTAGCCGTGCAGTGGTGTAAAAAGGACTTGCAAACGTGAACGAGGGGCAGAGAGCGCAAGAGGACGGAAACGGTGGTAAAATTGCTATTCACTTTGACTAATTAGGTCCGAGTACTAATTGAGCCTGGCACACGAGTCCTCTCTGCCATTGCTGTGACGTTACACGTTGCTACTACCCGTATCAAAACAGTAGTCCACCAATGAGCAGGCCGAAGAAGGGCCCGACCTCGGCTAGGTTCGTAATTCATAAAGAAAATATAGCAGGTATCTGACTCATACTTGCCTCAAAATGCTTGATTTCATAAACTATATTTCAATAATCATAACGTCAGTAGTCCATTTTCTCTATATAATTTCCAGTAGATCCAGATACAGATTCAGTTTGCCATATATATTAATTTAAGAGTTTTGCAACGCCGTCATGTTTGTTGAAATAAAATTTGTGATACGTTTTAGATATATTTCCGTACAAGGTTAGGAACCCCTAGCTTCAATAACTTATTAGTTATTACCATGAAAATGAAAAAGGGATAGTTCGAGGGGCCGCCATGTTTCTTGAAATTCCATAAAACGTGACCTTGGCAAACGGATATTTTCCCGAATTTATCTATGCACACATATTCCATGATCAAGAAAAGGTGGTATAACAGCCATGTAAATGTTCTTGTTGGTAGAAAATTAAGAAACAGGTGGATACCATTGTATGCAATGTCATTATGTTCATATTAAGTTTCATAAAGATGTGAATATTAGTTCACTTGTTCCTGGGGAAGACATTTTATTTGTATCTACACAGACAAACGATAAAATTACGCCATAAATTACCACACCAAATAAATCAGAGAATTGTGTTGGAGACGCTGTAATGTTCCATGAGAGGTCTTCTAATATAGTGTCCCGATTGTTTAGAAACCGTTAATATAATTTAGTGATAACCGCTAGACGAAGTGATCGAAGAATCAATACCTGGATCATGTAAATCCCAGTACTCCTTCGGGCGTGTGGATTGTATTCCTGCTGTGGGGCATACAATCCGATGCAGGATATGTTCAATACCGGTGACATCAATTATTCAATTTACTCTGTCCGTATACTGTACATAACTTACAAAACTTCCCCGTACACGGTTTAAATAATATACAGCTGGTAACATATAATATATGACATAAATGGATAAGTCGTGCAACGTTGTAAATTTTACCTGTTAGGTCGATTTATAACGGTAACCCATCGGATATGTATTTGTGAAGTACTCCATTCGAAATTCGGATAGACGTCTACTATCCTAAACTGATGTTCGTATTTGTACCTCATTCAATGCTCCCACAGTATGTACGAGGGTCGCTCATTAAGTAATGCCCCACATTTTTTTTCTCAGCCAATAATGAAGATAGAAAAGTGCACTTTTACATGCTTGAGATTTGATGTTTCCCGCGTTCGTGTACGGAGTTTCAAATGATTCCAACCGATAGCGGAGCTGTAGTGAACTGTTAAAATGGCGTCTGTGAACGACTCTCGTTACAAACAACGAGCTGTAATTGAATTCTTTTTTGCTGAAAAAGAAACGGTGGTGAACATTCATAAACGTTTGTGTGCTGTGTATGAAAGCTGTGCAGTCGATAGGAGCACCGTTGGTCGCTGGGCTAAGAGAGTTAAAGCTTCAGGAAGTGAAGAAACCGAGCTCCGTGATCTGCCGCGCTCTGGACGTCCTGCCACATCCACCACTCCAGACATGTTGAACCGCGCGGATGCCATTATTCGTGAGGATCGGCGCATCACAACTCGACAATTGGCCCAACAGCTTTCAGTCAGCAATGGAAGTGTGATTGCAATTATCCGGGCTCTTGCATATTCGAAGGTGTGCGCAAGATGGGTTCCACGAAGTCTCACAGCAGACCACAGGATTCAAAGGAAAACGATTTCTTCTGAATTGTTGGAGCGTTTTGATGCTGAGGGAGAGATCTTTCTGTCCCGGATCATTACAGGTGACGAAACCTGGATACACCACTTTGAGCCGGAGACAAAAAGGCAGTCAATGGAGTGGCATCACCCTCAATCACCGAGAAAGAAGAAATTCAAGACAACTTCCTCCGCCGGAAAAGTCATGATGACTGTCTTTTGGGACAGTGATGGGGTCATTCTTGTGGATGTGATGCCAAGAGGTGCGACCATCAATTCAGACGCGTACATCAGGACCCTGAAAACCCTCAAGAAGCGTTTCCGACGAGTTCGGCCTCACAAGCATCCAGCAGAAATTTTGCTCCTGCACGACATTGCACGCCCTCACACAAGTCTGAGAACCCGGGAAGAAATCACCAAATTGGGTTGGACGGTGCTGCCCCATCCACCCTACAGTCCAGATCTGGCACCCTCCGACTTCCATCTCTTTGGGCCACTTAAAGATGCTATCCGCGGAACAAGGTTTGAAGATGACGAGAGCGTGATTCAAGCAGTGAGGACATGGCTACGTACACAGGACAAGAGCTGGTACCGGCAAGGCATGCACGCATTTGTTCCACGCTCGCGTAAAACCGTACAAGTTGATGGTGACTATGTGGAAAAATAGTATGTGTAAAGGAAACATTGATTTATGTTGTCACTAAATTTGAGCCATCTTGAATAAATATGTTCTGAGGAAAAAAATGTGGGGCATTACTTAATGAGCGACCCTCGTAGAATACAGAGTGTCCCAAAAAGATATAAACACACGATAAATGAACGAAACAAAGATATATACATAACTAAACTATTACACATCGTACGTCAACAGTGGCACTTCGATAATAATTAGCTAATCTAGTGTAGGTGTTACAAACGGCCACCAAAGGCCCTTCCAAAGTCATTAATAAATTATCGAAGTTTCTAATAAAAAACAAAAGAGAGAAGATTGATGCAGCATGTTCCTCCGAAACGTTGCTATCTACCAAGTCCACACAGCGTTACAGCCTAGAAGACCAATATGATCATCGCTCATTAGCTCTTGAACTTTTCCTGTCATCCTAACATCCTCATTCGATCCTACATAACAACAGCAGTTGATTCAGCATCGTACGTTAAATGAATAAGCGATAAGTTGTAACTCTAATTTCTGTGACATCTGAGGTATTCGCGGCTGTGAGAATAATAATGTTGTTCTGGATTTTAGCACCGTGCATACTCGACACTAAAACCCAGAAGATATCATCATTACCACATTACGGACAAGGAAAATAAGTACGATGTGTTTTCGGCCCGAGAAGCTGAGGACAATCGAAACGTATAAGCCGAAAGCTGAAACACGTATTGTAATCGCAACTCAAGTCGTCTGTAATGTGTGAAAACGTGTTGATTAATGTGTCGTGTATTGTGTTCTTGCAGGTTGATGTAGCTCGCTGGTCAAAACCATCAACAAGGACCTTGCAGCGCGGTCCAGAAATCTTCCCAACAGTACGTGTTCCAACATAACATAGGTTAGTCTCAATTCTTTACGTAACTTTGGAACAAACCAGAGTTAACTGGTCGATCGTGATCTTTTGTGTTATGACGCCATGTAATCTTGTACCTGGTCACTTCACCCTGAACATGGAGGCGGTATGTTACTCCAAAACTTCAGTAACCAACTACAAGGCCATCGTCAACATCTCATACCTCACATACTAATCTTGAGCAGGTAACATAATTTTTCATCACTTGCTGGTACGGAAAAAAATTATTTATTGATATGGTAAAACCTGAATACTTAACTGATTATTAATCTGTCTTATGGGCAGCTGAATCGCAATCTACAGTGGGGATATCTGGCCGCACGGCATGGTCTTTTCCATTATCCGCGATCACTACATCGGTTGCTACCTTTCCTCACTCCAGCGGCACAGCCGTCAAGCGCCCTCATTGTATTGCTACGAGATTCTGTCCTCTGACCTTTTCAAACTAAGATGGTGTAAAGGCTTTCAGACATTTGGTAGGATTTCTAGGGCGTGGGATAGGCTTATTCAAAAGCCTCCACTTACAGAAGGCGAAAGACATACATCCGTGTCCAGAGAAGGTTCAAACCCGCGATCTTAGTGTTTAATGTCAAAATCTAAAGAAACGATTTTCCACTTACGAACATGGTGACGATTTAAATGGCAAATTTAACGCGTTCTCAGTCTGTAATTATGTAATGCAGCCCACAAATAAATTGCTTAATTATTACACTAATTTAAAATGCACCTTAGCATCACTGTATAATCCTTAAGCGCTCAAAGAAAAGGCCTCATTAAGTTCTCTCACGACTACTTGTTTTCATCTACTATGTAGTTCCTTGCTCCGAAATATTACGTCTTCCATAGCTCCTAGAAAACTACTGACCTTTCTTCAAAAAGTAACCAAAATTAAGCACTTAAATGTACACTATTTTGGGTCGAAACAACTACTTCTAAGGCAGCTTCCAGTCACTCTGGTCCAAGTACTCAACTTAAATTCTGGCCTTGAATAGGATACAGGCAGTTGCTGTACGTAAAGGATTATTTGCTGAGTGGTGAACCAACTCAACATTTACTAAGCCGTTCGTATGCATTTCTATGACGTAAAATTGTGTTTGCAAATACAGCCACTCAATATTCGTTCCATTCACTGGGGTTTCAAAGCAGATAAGTTTACTATTCTATTATTAAGCTCGTTTTATAAACATGTTCGCCATACTTATTGATGCCAGTAACACAATATTTATATTACTTTCACTCCATGTATGTCTAAAAGCTTCGTCATCGACGTAAATAATTCGCTCTCATTTTCAAACCCTGGTGATAATGACAAAAGGGCATTGTGGCCTGTGAATCGCCCTTTGTCCCGGTTCTAAAGTCACTGTAGAATTATTTTAATTAAAATTATACTGCAATCACTGTTAGTACCTGTACATGAACACAGGTTCTGAAAAAGCTGTAACAAACCCAATTTACACGGTTCATTGCTTAAAAGCGTCACATAAATTAATACTTTTCTTTTAATGTTAAGAAAGGGGATTACTTTCCTGGGCGGATATTTTGATGGTAAATTTGCCGTTTGAGAGTCTTATTCCGTTAATTCACCTTGAAATATATAATGCAAGAAAATGTTGAAGGAACACCCGATGGTGTCCCTTTTGAGATGCTTATAATTGCTCACCTCGTCAGTATTTCCCCAAACGTTCATTACCATGTTTACAAGACCACATAATCCACTGAACCCCAGTCAAATCTAGTCCAAATTTCTTGAAAACGCATTTGAATATTACCCTCCCATCATAGCTCTCGTTCCTTCGTTCGATAACTATTGATGTTTGAGATTCCAGACTGCAATATCCAATGTAAAATAGGCGCCTTCTAATTTCTTTACGGTAAAAGAAAAGAAAAGAATCAGCAACGTATATGTAAGTATGAGGCTCGTAAATCGATGTTCTTCACAATTAAAACAGGTCATACCGGAAAAGAGTAAATACACTTAAGTACACTAATATAAGATGTAGGTTATTTTAAATGCAGTCACTGCTTTCATACCATATTGTGACGAAAGCATTGAAATGTCATATTTGATATTAATTAACAATCCCTGAACACTAAATTTATTCGAAAATCACCAGACAGATGTATCAAAACAAATGAACTTTGAAAATACAGGTGTTCATTCATATGCTAGATTTGTTACGCCATCAAAAAACTCACACCATTGTCCTCACTTTGTTGATTATACAAACAGAATTACTGGACAAATGGCCATATCACTGCAATAATTTCCTAATACCTCGTCCTACTTAGCCACGATTCTGAAATACACTCTGTAATTTTGATGGGATATATCAGTAACTGCCGCAAAATGGTGCTCAACTCTATAAATCCGCTCTGATTGAATACAAATACAGTAATACAGACAAGGCCTCCTTTCCAATTAATGTTCTGTTATTATTAGTCCAATTAATTTCCATTATCCTCTTGGACATTGTCTGCCGTTTGTCCGTATCTGACCTCCATTAAAAATATGAGAGAGCATTCAATTTACTATAAGCTTATCAGATCGCAGTGACAGTGATTAGGAATAAGATTATTCTTATGTTAATGGTAATTCTCGTCCACAGCTTATTTACCGTGTGTCATGTCACTTGTTTTGTGATTCGAGCTGCCTTAATGTCGCAAACCGAGCTACGCGATTTTCAAACTCAGAAATCAGGTGACGTAACAATGTACTCTATATAATTTGCAGAAAATACAGGGCATTATGCCATTACAGAATACAAAATTACTGCCATCTAGTTTTGTACCGGCTTTCATTTGTATTACGTACACGTATCTCGATCAGTTAGTTATTCCTTCATTCTACGATACTGTGCCGACTGCTTAGATTATGTGACGTCGAACTACATGCAACTGTAAGAAATACAGTCCTTCTTAATAAGCTGTTGATAGTCCAGCTGGTCAAAAATTTCCTCGCCTCTTATGGAACCAGAAGGTCTATTACTGTGTTGAAAAGAGCCCGATTGTGGGCCCCGTCCGAAGCCAGATGAATCCAGCCCACACCACAATACACTGTGTTTAAATATCATTTTTAAAACTATTCAGACACCCATGTAAATTTATCTTCCTTCATATTTCCAGACTAAAATTTTATAAGCATTTAAAATGCGTTCAGTTTCTCTAATTAGCAGAAACATACGTACATTTTAAAATATAAGCACAAGAGATTAACTGTCTGCAGTTCCACACCTCTAAAGCTGTTACCCAAGTGGATTAAAATACTGTATTTTTTTTAAATCCTCTTGAATCAGCCTTAGACATTATTTATTTTCTTTTTCAGGCTTACGGACTTCAAGATACGCAGTGAAACAGCGGTGGATGAAGAGCATTGCTTCTGCAGGAACAAAGATACAGTAATGAACTGGCAACTGTTCTTACAGTATTTTGTTTTCTACGTAATATCACAAAAGATCTCTGCCGTCGTAACTTTGCTATTAAATAATGACTGGCAAAACTGACATTTAGTCGCCTTTGCGCCAAATCGTTTCGGTGTTGACATGCACATTAGAAAGAGAACTAATTGCGAGTTCATACAACATATTTATAACAAACCAATGAACCATAAATCAGAGATCGACGAAAAATATTTTGTGTTCTTTATGTGTCATTCCCTATACCAGAATGCGACGGAATTGCACACTGTTTTATTTATATTTCTTACCATTGTGTATATATTTATCAAAAACTGTTCAAGGATTCTAATCTTTAAAAATTAACAAAACACGATATTTTTAAATGTTTAAACTGAAAAAAAAAAAATCCGTCAAAAGTGTTTTTCCCGCTTACATCAAATACTAAATCGGTACGTTTTAATGCGGAATATGTAACTGACAAAAGGATTCCGTAGTCCCAGATACACGAAGTTATCCCCTATTTGCTGTGGTCCTATCTGTCCTTACCCAACCACTGAAAATGCTATTACTGTGTAAATACTCGTGTTGTAAGTGCCAGAAAGGCAAAAAGCATCCAAATTCCTAATGGTAAACATCTAAACCCTTTTCCACATCACTTAGAACAGTATCTATACTGTATCTATAGACTATTTATTCTATACCTATTTTCTGACTTGCCTGGTCTTCGCTCACATTCCGAAATTATAATTACAAATCATAAAACATCCGTTTTACTCACATGGTGTGATCTGCTCATCAAAGGTTAACCTTTGTAACAGTTTATGGAACCCAAGCTTTGAAAAATATTATGATTTCCTCCTTCTAAACTTCTAGTTTGCGCAATATTTAAAACAGCCTAAGAATATTTTCCGGGTCATACAGACCATATAACAAACTGGAATGTCTGAAATCCCAGTTAAACACTTGAAATAATCTTTGTACTTATTAATGGTATTAAATTTTCAGCAAACCAATACTGTTCAGTCATAAAATATATCTGATACGTCTGAAAAGCTGATTTCATGGTATTTAACGAGGTATAAACACTCCTTCCTACTAATAATCGTAACGTATAATCTATACTAAAAGTGAATACTATACACGGCCACAATTGGATTACAATGTTTCTTTCTTTCTTTGTTTCTTAGCAGAATATAAAAAACTTCATCTTTAAACAAATATTACCTATTCCTACGCCATAAGTCGTGATATCGCTTGTTCTAACTTCTTCAGACTGTAACATGGTACGAAAAACTTTAACGTATAACTGATTACTGCAGGTTATTTTCATGAAAGGTACAGCGCTACATGTAATGACAGCATTTAATGCGAAGAATGCCCCTACTCCAAATATTCTGAGTTCTTATTACGAGAAAAAAATAAGTTTTAACCAGCTTCTCCTGTTCACAAGGAAGATTATGTTACAAGAATTGTCCAAGTTTTAATTTTTAAGCATCTTGACATCTAAGACTCTTACGTCACGAAAATGACGTCAGACTTTCAATTCAGGGGAATTCATGACACTGGGAGCTTTCGTCAAAACTTGTCTCAGACGTAAAACGAGCTCCATTACATTACCTGCCCTTCCCCTTATATTGATCGTTAAATTTTGTATCAAGAATAAAACTAAGTTTATATAAACACGTGTAAGCTGAATATATGTTGTAAAATTTATTCTAATTGCATTAATTCTATCAATAAAATTATTATTATTCCAATTATTTCATTTAACTAAGTCATCATAAAGTACAGATACACTCAGATACAAACGACTGCAGAAATCACGATGTGTCCCACTATGATTAAAAATTGCATTAACAAGATACTACGTAAAGATAATTCATGACAGGTAAAGCTACACCGAAATCTGTAATTGCTTTAACTTGTCCTAACTAATAGATTAATACGAGGGGTGTAGGCCTGTACGTGTAATTATTGTCATTAACATACATTGAACTGATTAAAATTTCAGAGTTTCAAAAATGATACAGACATAATTCTTGAATCTCCACCTAAAACTCTATTAGGAATATAATTTATTTCTAAATTTTTCATAAAAATTATTATATTCGATCCCTTCACTTCTCTATATGAACGACAGCTGAAAGTGGTTTCTCACACTGACAGCATTAAGCAGATGAGCATTGACAATCGAGTGGTGACAATCCAAAGAACGGAAATATGAGGTGAATGTGAAGCCGAAGAAGTGAAGTCTCAAAAATGTAAGAATTCACAAATAAAGCAAACATCGTAAGACCAACCTGTCCATCTTTCATACGTGACTTTATAAAACGTCTTGAAAGTGTCCTATTTTACGAAAATATAAAATCTGTGACACGGTTACAATATGTTTATATTTGTATGTATTATGAGTACGTGTAACCCCCTATGACAGTCTTATTTATTCATTTGTTTTCTTTAATCGCAGTGCCCCGTGTTTTATGAAACAAGAACCTATATACGGAGTAAGTGCCAAAATTAATTTAAAAAATCTTATTCTATTTCATTATTAAGCTACTGCAAATTAGTGTCCCTAAAATGAAGGATGTTATAACAGTTCGATAATTACCAATTTTGTTGTTGTATTTAGCATTTCGTTCACGGCAAATGTTCAAACGGACCACCGTTAGCATTTGTTTATGAATGATCACAGACACACATCAACAGTACGACGAACACTGTTCATCACCCAGCAAACAAGACACCATACCCCATCTGGGATGTTGGCAGCACTGCAGGACAATGAATCCTTCACGTGGACTCAAGAATATAATTGAGTTGAAGTCCGGTGATCGTGCAGTACTCACAGACCGCAAGACTCCTTCGTTCATAAGTTGTTTGTCACCTAATTTAAGGTGACAAACAACTTGTGGAAGATGTCCTTTTTGGGCTCAACCATGTTACTCTGTGAGAAACATTCTCCATACGAATTTATATGTACAATTTCCTTGTTAAAAATCACTGGCATTGCAGAATAAGTGTAACATAAATTGGTCTATTGCATGACTTTTAAAAAGACTCGCTTTCTTTAGAATTTTAAAATGAAATGTAATGTATTTATGCAGTGACCTACATGAACATATATTTGATGTAATAAGATGCGTAGGTTTATCCACTGTTTCCAAGCCAGTTATAAGATTCTGATCGCAATATAAATTATTCTAATTGCATACACGTGTGGTGATTTCTCACATTCAGTGCATCACAGAGCAGATAACACAAAAGTGAGTAAATCTGATGTTCATTACCTGTTTTATGCCCACAATTTAATATAGTGTCATAAATAAAGAACTGAAGGTCATGTAAGGTAATAATAATAATAATAATAATAATGCGAAAGGAAAGAGGCATAAATAATAGTGTTTTGTACAAGGTTATACCGATGTGGTGCATATCAGAATAAAATATACATAAATATAAACTATTCACATTGACAGAAAGCCAAAGAAGATATGCATATAATATAGATAAGAACTGTACCAAATTTCCAGTAAAATACATTAAATGATGTAAAATATGATGTAGTCACAAAGAATTAAAATAAAGAAACTTTGAGAAATGCTGGTTTTAAAACTTCATTCACGAAAACTGTTCCAAAATATGGAATATCTCCTTCACGATACAGAACTAAGAGCTAAAAAGAAAAGTCAAAACGAAAGTTGGATTGTATCGCCCATTTCCTGACTCTTTGTATTTCATTTCTTCTTCCTACAAATCTTTCCTCTTTCTGTTTGTATCGTGTTGAAAATCGCTAGTCGTTGTGAACGCTAGAGTGATAATATTTCTTAAGAATGGAAGCGTGTCAGGGGATGGAAAGCGTCTTCCTATATCTTATATTTCGTCCCGGAAAAATTTATATTTATAAAGCTTCATATATATAGACGCTTCAACCGATGCTTATTGATTCATTCCGTTCCTGATTCCAGTAGGTTGGTATGTTCTAAATATTCTAAAGAATGATTTCTTTTTAAGATACTTTACGATGAAGATTTCTGTCTTCTGGGTTGTTGCACTGTGTAGTCTGGTAGATGTTTACCAACATCCATCGCCCTGATGACGGAGGCAGTATGACCTCTGAAACGTTGGTTAACATCGACCACACTACACATCGCAACAACCCAGAAGACAGAAATCTTCATACTCATCGCCCTGATGACGGAGGCAGTATAACCTCTGAAACGTTGGTAAACATCTACCAGACTACACAGCGCAACAACCCAGAAGACAGAAATCTTCATACTAAGAATCGCCCTGATGATGGAGGCAGTATGACCTCTGAAACGTTGGTAAACATCGACCAGAATACACAGCGCAACAACCCAGAAGACAGAAATCTTCATGCTAAGAATCGCCCTGATGACGGAGGCAGTATGACCTCTGAAACGTTTATTAACATCGACCAAACTACACAGCGCAACAACCCAGAAGACAAAAATCTTCATACTAAGGATCGCCCTGATGACGGAGGCAGTATGACCTCTGAAACGTTGGTAAACATCTACCAGACTACACAGCGCAACAACCCAGAAGACAGAAATCTTCATACTCACCGCCGTGAAAACCTCAAATCATTCAAACTTTACGGTGTTTTTCAACTGAGCATGTTATGCAGGGTTGAATGGGAACGTGATCGTAAAAATTATGAACTGGGAGGGGTGTGAAAGGAATCGGTAAAGGCTTACTCAAGGCAGTATCCAAACGTTTGCCTTCAGAGACTGACAAACATCGCGAACAAAAGATGGGTATCACCCTGCACATTCTTTCGCCGCTGTTCTCTTATGATGTTGATTTACTTATATTAATTTGTAGTTTATTTATCGACGCTCTTTCAGTAGCTCAGACTATATAGCGTAGAGTATCATCTTTAGGCCCATAAATTCCCTAATTAATTTTTACAATAATATGCTTAAGAGAGTCTTCTTTCAGATGGAAATTTGCGGAGTCTCTATAATGATGTAAATGTAAAAGTAGACCTATATTGTCAAGGGAATTTATTTGAACAAGTTACGAATAACATTTTAATTTCTTTTACATGTTACTGATACATTTATTACTCACATTTTAAATCAGAATTTAGGGTTAGCTTCGAAGAATGTCTTACTAATGAGAAAAATGTGTTTGTTCCTTAATCCGATTTCAACAAATCAGTAACGACAACGGCAGAAGGAGGAAACAGAGCAAAGCCTCTTTTTTTCTGCTATTTACGGGGAGAAAATCTCGTCATTCAAAGAGCGTGCACGAGAGACCAGTCATTTATTTTTCAAGCTTAAAAATGATGCATTTAATAAAAGGCAAAGGGTATCGAGTTTACATGGAACTTTCCTCTTTCTCGAATTCGTTCCTCTAACCGACCTTCAACCCCCGTTTTTTCTACACGAAGGCGCATTACCCCTCCCAGTCACCGCGATACTTCCCGCTTCCCTCAACACTCTAAAAACCTTTAAGCCGTGTTCGATAATACAAGTTATAACCAGTTAATTTAACAGATGAAAACACTCGTAAGTAAGAATTACGAACTCTGAAAGTGAATTATTATATAATGAAACCCTAATTTGTCTGCTGATAAGAAATACTGGATTGTCCAAAAGCTTTGCAGAGATTGTAATTTCAGATAAAAGTACGGTATTTAACTCGACAATAAGTGGAAAAAGGGTTCAGGACCGGAGCCGGGGGGGGGGGGGGGGGGGGGTACGAGAGATCTACTGAAAAGAAGTTTCTGGTTCTAGTTCTTTACAGTGGGAGTCCAGAGAGAAAGCATTTCTTGCAACAGGAATAGGACAGAAACAAAACGTGGTAGAGTTCTGTTTTATGTTTAATAAGAACTGTAAATATAGGCCTAATACGGAATTAAATTCATATTTACAAATTAACATTGAGTTAAGCCGTGCCTACATCCCTATTGCACAAACATTTCTCACAGTCTCATAACATAAGCCATGAGAACTCCATGACTGTCAACAAAAAAGAACATGACAGAATCAGCTGTTCCTAGAAACGACGTGTCGATGCAAGACATTATCTGATGATCGATACGGCTCCATGTAATTTCCTTTCTAAGGAAGACAAGTTGCGTTTGGGTGTGTTTATCTCATGTGATAACTTGTTCGGTCAATTGACAGATTTTAATTAAACTTTGGTGGGATATCAGGGGACACTTTAATTCCCTACCACCAATAATATCAACAAGGAGAGAGTTCGAACTTTTCAGACGATTACCACACTGGATGTGCTTAATTTAGAAGCGTCAGTTCAATAATGTTAGATTTAAAAATACACACACACACACACACAAAATTTTTCGTTTGATTTTATGAGTAGAACGTGATACTTATATTTACTGCGTGTAATTAAGAATCATCCTACATATACATACAAACGAAGGCGTACATACAAGAAAATGTGTATTTGTAAATGTAGAGTAAGTAATACGCGGTGCTGATCATTGATTGCAAAACTGTGGAAGGTGTGATTACCTAACAAACAAGCGACTAATAATCGAATGAGTGGCTTGGCTCAGTGACCAAAAATGTAAATTCATAGGGCCGGGTCCCTAAAAGTCGTTGATTACGATCTAGGACGTGGTTAAAATGGTAGAAGCTTCGTGCTAAAGACTCACCTCCAACTAATTCCGAGGTTAAGAACGTGAGGCGCTTTGTCTCATCAACCCAAATGCATTCACGTCGTGATGTTTGGGCATAGGGACGTTACATTACTTTAATCAGACAAGAATCAGTTTCGTGTTACTTGATACTTCGGCTATGTTTTAGTCTGCAGTATATTGTAAGAATGTTACTTATACAGACTTGGGTAGTGTAGTACAAAGTTATTTAGACGAGCTCCTGCTAAGAGAAATAATATTTATGGCAACCGATATCTGGGAATGTGTCAGCACGTTACAGAGACAGATTGTATCGTTAAAACTGGCATGGAGGAAATAGAGGCTTGATTAACAAACTTCCGTGCTGGCCACAAAATCCGAGGTCGAGAGTAATCAGATATAATATGCTCAGTTTCGAAATTTTTGATTCGATATAAAGACAATGGAAAGAATATTACTGGAGACGTTCACATAAAACTGATAATGAAAAGTAAATAACAATAACATGAAATATAACGCTGGCTGCTGCAGTTCCTAAAATCTCCCCAAAAAATGTATTTATTTATTATCATGGCAGTGAAGATGATGATTGGTCTTCAGGTCTGTAACGCCATGTGGAACTTAAGATAAATATCAACGTTTCGGGGAAGCATACTATCTCAGTTCATCAATGCAAATTCACAGAGAGTAGACCTATCTTAAAATATGTAACGACCGCTTCCTTCCAAATCCTATTCAATTCACTATTCATATCCATTCCGACCAGGTACTTCATATAACCTATACAAAACTCCTATTATTATTTAAGAAAGTAAATGTGTCGGGGAGGGGCTCTACTCGTTCTTGAGGTGAGAGGTCAGCGTCACACCAGAGGAACCACGCTGTACCCACTGAAAGGGAGGCTGGGTGGGCCCCAGAGCCGGTCTCGACGGAGAAGCTAAAAGAAAAATCCTTTGCCCTTGACGGGGAGATCCCGGTCGTCCAATCCGTAGCCAGACACTGCACTGAATGTTTTTCCCAGCTCTAAAACGAAAACATCGTTAAATACCCGGGAACTACTAGTCTCATTTTACGGCCGGCAGATTCCATCTTCATACGATTATCAGGTACCTGAGCACTTGTGCAACCGAAATCTTTTAGCTGTATCGATTTTAATAACGCTAGAGTGTGGCGTGCTGAACTTTAGTTCCTGGGGGTCACGCACTGGCACAATACTTTGCAGCTAATCAATATACATTACATATCTTCTGTGGCATCCACCAAAATTTTCTGAGGGGTGGAGAAACGACAAGGCATCTACCATTCAATGACAAGAAATTATTGAGGTATATAAGAAGTCTTACGCATGTGCAGAATTCGCTTAGTGACACGATGTACAAAACAGATTCTAGGCGTGTCTCTGATAAATACGGTACTTATCATCAGCGAAAACAGAGCATCGTGAAGAAATCATCTGAGATTGACCGGCAGATATTTTTTTTCAATTGTATTCGCACTTCTGTTAACGTTCAGATTACGATCAATAAAATTAATAGTTTGCAATGTTAAAGAAATATTACTAGAGTGGTTAAATAAAATAAAACGAGGAGTAGGAATGCAGGCTAGTATGAACAGGAAGATGAGAAGTAGAACTTCATACTAAATTTTGGTTTTGAAACTTGAAGAAAACGGACCACTCTAGATCACTCAAGAGATCAGATCGTATAATGGATGGATAATATTAAAATGTATATTAGAGAAATACAGTATGAAGCAGTGAACTCCAATTAAGTGGCACAGAACACAGTCGAGGAAATGTAAATTCTTAGACGACAGATGAAGTCTAACAGAATTATACACAATGCGTCACACCATTATCAGAAACCTTTTATTTTAGTACTTTTTTATTTATTTGCGGTTTATTTAACGATACTGTCAGCAACCAGCCTCAAAAGATGGCGTATTCTTCCTCAACACTTGGCCGATCACACCATAAAACATGCAAAATCGAGACAGATAAAACAGTAGCCTGATGTTATGGCACAAATGTAAACAACTGAAAAAGTACCTATTCATAAAAAATGAAATTGTACAGTCGTTTGGAAGAATGGATCTTCCTTCGTCTTCAGGGAGGTGGGGGGAGAAGGCACCTATTATTTTCGATCTTCCATAGATTGAATTTTGACCTAACGGAAGACGAAGGAAGGTCCATCATTTGAGATTTGATCTGATAATAACAATCAACAGATAATGAATAAAGTCCAAAACCAAGAAATTAGCGCCGAACGGGTTTCTCGGACAGGTACGGAAAAAGGTGACTGTCCTCAGACCACCAGTAAAGACTTAAATTGAACACAGACAAATAAAATATTTTCAGCTACTTTTTAATCCCATATACGACTCAGTTCAATGCTTCGCGACTTTATCTATAGGTGTACGACATGTTATTCACCGTTATGATTCATGGGTTCAAATGACTCGGACAGCAGGCCGAACTAACTTTTGATCTTGATGTCATGAGGTTGTCCTGACCACTTTCTACGTAAGTCAGGAAAATACCTTCTAAAATATGGACGCCATCACGGGGGGATCTATGTGAAGCCATAATCGATATTTTTTGCTAGTTTTTTCTTTCTTCCTTTTTTTCTTTCCGATCGCGAGGTAAACGCACGAGTTCATTCTTCTCCTTCGTGCATGGAATCCATTCATCTTTTGGTGTGACTACGTGTTCCCATGGTAACCAGACCTCAAGCTTCTGATCCTGATGAGGTGAGACCCTGTGACAGAGAAATGGGGTGCGCGGTTAGCTCAAGATAACAATACAGCGACCAAGAATCGGCAGCTCAAATGCCTTGCTCTCACGTCACCCCGATACGGAAGGGGCTACCACTGAGGCAGGCAATAAATCTCATTCAGAAGACAAGGACATATTGTGGGAATATAAAAAAGAGCCTTAAAGACACAGTTTCAATTAATGTGCAACTGGATTACGGCCACTGCTCAACGAAAGGCTTTCTCGCTTTCGTACTTTCCATTTTTATCCTTCTATATCGCCTTTCGCTGTTCATTTCCTCCTCTGTCTACCCCTTTCCTCTTGAATTTCTTTTGTCCTTCATATAATTACCTATTTCCGTTGGTTAATTTAAAAACGCCTTCAGAACAGAGCAGGTTACAACGCCTACACACTGCCATTTGCCACGATGGCTGTGAATCATGAATAAAGAAGGGAAGAAGCGGTCGCGGCCAATCTTAATGCACTGTCCCAGAATTTTCCTGGAGAAAATTAGCAAAACCACAAAAACCCTCAGGACAGCAGGTACACGGGCAAAGATACGGGAGGTACTTCTCGGATACAACGCGGGACTGCTAACTACTGTCTTGACGTTTTCCGTGCATTGGTTGTTACGGTGATGGAAAGTCAAACTGCGTAATATTAAAGGGGCGGCGTTACTACGAAATATGCAAATATGATAAATGGCTTCACACTTGATGAAATAAAACAAAATGAAATTCTCCCAACAACATTTAGTAAATATCTGTCAATACTAAATTTAATACAAATTTTTTAAAGATGAAACCTTCCGGATTTACAGACAGGAAAACATGATTTCTATCATTTTATGCTCTTTGTTCAAAGAACAACAACCAGAAAATGACGTAAGCCCAAGCTAATGTTTTGTGCGATGGTATCATATTACTCTGATGCTTTCTTTATTTCAGGCTTTGTGTATCGTCTATTATAAAGTCATAAATATGTTAAAACTTTAAAAGCCCACTACATTTCAAAGGACGGGTCTTCCTTCTTCGATCCGGAAGACCGCGATATTCCCGATTTGTGAGGACCACCATTTGTTCTTTATGTATCACTTTGTCCCAATTCACCCTACATTCAATCTTTCATGAACCACATGTCCCAGTGTAATAAAACCTCCTTATACATTCCATGTGCATTCATATGCGAAGATTCTAGAGAATTATGCATATGACATACCATTATGAAATTCATGCTGGCACATTTTTAGCGTACGAACGTGATGGCGTAATACAATATGTCTGGTGTTGTTGGTTCTGGGGACAAAGATCCCCTTTGAAGCATTAGGAAGCTGAGAACTCCCTCCGAGGCGTTTGTGTTAACTGAGAACGACAGGAGGTTGTTCGGGAAGGGGCAGTCAAACCACATGCTCAACAGCTGAAGCCATCAACTGATACATCATTTGTAATAACCTGAAAAATCATTGATGACTAGCTCGGTGACAAGCTGATCCTGTTTTCCACGTTACACAAACTCAGCTTCATCTATTTGTACTTAACTTCCTTACTCTGTTACCAGTTTGACGAATGTGTTCAACTGAGGTGTTTTGCGTACTGTAAGAAGTTACTGAAAGAAGATATCTCCACTATCCCTGTCAAAGATCAAAAATAAGTTAAAATTATTCATTTTCAGGACTTTTTCCATTGTCTTTATTTAAAATCACGACGTTTCGGAGGCTGGTTCTGTCCAGTGACAGAGACTAGCTCTATCTAAGGGACCCAACAGAGTAGGTACCTCTAACCTGAAGACGGAGACACAAGCAGCCTCCGAAACGTCGTAATTTTAAAGAACAGACGATGGAAAAAGTCCTGACAACAAATAATTTTAAGTGTAAACTACCGTCGTCGAAACCCTTTAGAATTGAAACAAAAATAAGGTCGATCTGTAACTACCCTACAAGAATTATTGTAATGTTGCTGTAAGCAGCTTAAACTGGTTAACGTCTCCACTTTCCAATTAACGCCTCTGCCACTAGCAGGTTCATTTAATGTAAGTGTTCGGATTTGGAATTCTCCACGAACACATTTGATAGGGGAAACGTCGTCGTAAGTTTTTATCAGAACGTGCTATTTAATTACGTTTAAATAGATATCTATTCACTAATCTGCTCTCGTGAAACTCATACTAGGTGCATGGGCAGTAACGATAACAACCATGAAAAGCAAATGAAACAAATGCTAGTCCTGAGAGACTTGCATTCGCTGACACGCAAATGCGGAGCTTTTCCGGAAAATGAATTATTTTCGTTTGCTGTTGTCGCTGTATTGATAAAGGGACTAACAAAACACTTTTCTGCCTAAGTTAGCCATCAGACTAGACCCTGTCAATTGCCTGTTTAACAAGATATCGAAAGTAATGACCAGTATGTAAAGACCTTTCACTTTACAGAAATCCCTTATTGCTGGTGTAGAACCTGAAAGTGCGTTACTGCAACATCAAAATCTCATTTGATCTTGAATCAATTTAAACCAATGCCAATTCAGAAACTTTATGAAAATAAAAACCATTATATATTTCATCTAACACTTTCATTTCTTCAAAATATTTAGCTTCATGATTTAAAAACCAACTCAACATGAAATGCTTAGACCACTTACAAGCAATTCGCTATTCACTATACTTGCATGACACGGACTACATAATGTAACCTATAAGCTAACATCACGAGCAAAAATAAAAACAGATTAATATTAACAACTCCTCCTCATATATAGTGAGGCAATTATGGCAAGAAAGCAGAGCCAACCCCCAAAGTGATGTTCTTTCATACACGATTTTAAACATCTAATGTCTGGGCTCTTATACAAAGGAAGGACCATGGACATATTGTGTTTGAGAACAAAGTACTGTGAACATTTCGACCAAAAAAAAGTTACGCAGCCCGGGGGGGGGGGTGTTTGGAAACATTGCGTAATAATGAAATTCATAATTTGTACTCTACATTAAAACTACTAGGGTGATGAAGTCAAAGTAAATGAGATGGGTGAGAAAATATAAAAAATGAGATGAAAAATCTGTATGTTTTGGAGACGAGATCACTTCAACTGGCCAGGACAGATAATGAGATAATACTGAAATAGATCTTAAATAAATAGGATGGAAGGGTGTGGACTGCATTTAACTAGCCCAGAATCGGATCCAGTGCCGGACTGTTATGAGCGTGGTAAATAATATTCAGTTTCTAACCTGCTGACCAGCTGTTCATCTCAAAGCTTTTAAATACAACCTTCAGTTATCTCTAGAGCAACTGGAGTGATTAAACTCTAAAACATATTGCTCAATAATGTCACAACAGACTGTACTATTCAGCATTTATTGTACGTACGATGAGGAATTCTGACGAGTATTGTGAAGGGGTGACCCAGACAATGTAAAACAATTATACGTATTGTGTTTTCATAACCACAGTTAAAAAGAATAGCAAATAATAATGTTTCTTTGAAACAACAAAGATTGGTTTCCACTATAAAGAAAACTCGGGTGCAAGATGAAGTAGCTATTGTTCCAGAGACAAACAAGAAATTGACAGCGACAAAACACTTCAGCGTTTCATTCTGTTGTGAAGTGGAGAAATCTGATGTAAAAGAACAGCACAATCAGTGGTAATACTAAAGCAAGAAAAACATAAATACAGCCCTACATTTTTATTAAGTGACTGATCACTCTACACAGTCTATACGATACAATATAACATTTAACCTCGAATCCTGAAAAAGATTAAAATACAAGAAAATGTTAAGTTTTATTACCGATCCAAATACAAGTCAATTAACACAAGCAGTTATTTTATTATTGGCGAAGATGTTTATATTTTTAATGGGATTCAGGAAAACCGAAAGGAATTTTAAATATAAGGAGTGAAAACAGCAAAATATATAACACCCTCAGAAAGCTCATTTACATTAAAATTTTGGGGTCAGTCATTTGAAGTCAGCTGGGCATAATAATATCACTATTGGTCTCATATAAGTTATATCTAATACCAACAACCCAAAATTAAATAATGCAGTAACAAGTTAAGAAACGTACGCACAGCTTAAGAAATCTGGAGCTTTCTCTCTGTTATTGTCTCTGAATTTTCACTTTTTGATTGCTAACATTTGATACTCTCTAACGAATAGCATAATACTTGCGGAACACAAAAACGCCAACGTAAAAACATAAAACTCTCACTTCTTACAGCCTAGATTATCCCGTAAACGTTTCACACAAAAGTTTGATACCTGACACAAAATACATGTGAATATTGTTGAAAACTGCTTTTATTTCACACATTTTTCGACACACAGGGCATTTAATGAGCTAGAAGGCGATATAATTTCTGACACTTTCATGCGTTTAGTTCATTAGTAATGAGTCTGCATGTCCTATAAACATAATATAACGTACAATGAGCTATGCAAAATCTGGGGCTTATGTCCACTGCACTGCAATATACATCCCCTTTACTGTCAGTGAGATAGCGCAGGTCTTGATGTCTATTCGGAGACTGTCAGCTCACCAACATCCCACAGGAATTACCCTGCACGGACAAGCGGTTATTGATCTTAGAGACGTCCTGTTCGAACACACGTAGGTTATCTAAATCGATCTACCTGTCAAAGACACGCCGATGCAATCTAAACTTATTAGCATTTACCGCAATCTGGACGCACTATTTCCTATGGACCTACACACACTCAACTGTCTCACGTCGCTTGCCACATCGGAAGCCAAAGAGCGTGTTTTGTTACATCATGAGTCAAAAACATTTGTGAGCGTAACAGTATTCGTAGATTATTTAAAGACAGCTTAACAACTGCAGAAATTATTCATCGTGGAGCGAGGTCAAGAGCTAGATACGCAGAGGGAACGGCTATGAGACATACACTGTCGTTAAACAACGTGCGAGCCAACCAAAATGCACGGCTTTCCAAACAAATGTACAAGAAGGTTTTACTCGCGATTTAACCCGTTTTAGGCTGTACGGATTGGAATATCGGGCATTACCACACATTTTAAAATTGAATTTCTAACACGTTTTCGGTTAAAAATTCTAGTTGTGCCAGATTCAGATCCATTCAATCTTTAATGTTGGCATTACTTAATCGGCCATCTTGATCACCGCTCCATCGCCACAAGGTGAGCCCAATAGCATATCTTACACAACTTCGGTTGTCTACACTTCATAGTTGACGCTTAGTTAACTCAAGTGGTTGAAATATGGCACCTGTTACATCCTCAACTGGCTAAGGGATAACGTTACGCACTCGGGTTTCCTCTTAATTAATTAAACAGGTAGACGTAAAACACGAGGGAAGCTACGGACTGAACAGAAGCACGCTGTTGCAACAATGCGATTCGAGGTCACTGTTGCAGCAATGTTGGTAACATTGACATTGCTTCACACTGTCTCAACAATGCATTGTTACTGAGAAACGCGACAGACAGACATGGATTAGCCCAAGACGTTTTTCGCTCTCGCTAGAACCGGGATTCAAGAAGCGATTTAGTAGACACCTACAAAGAATGGATAAAAATACAAATGCAAAGAGGTCGGTATAAAAGCAGGTCGACGTACGCCATGGTTACCAGCTCTTTATTCTGTTATTTTACAACGCTGTATCAACTGCTGAGTTCACATATCATTTAGATTCAACGGGATAGATGTGAATTATCCAACGAGAAGAAAATCCTTCAATGATGTGTATATCTTTTTCGACGTGTTTCGCGTTGCTTGCTAGCAGTAAAGAAGGCGTTCTTTTCGGTGGAATAAAAGGAAACAATAAGATACATAAAAGACTGATTCATAAATGTTGATAACAATTATTCAGCGTAAATTGTTATCATGTCTCTTGCATTTCGACGCATAATTTGAACTGTAAACTACTGCTCGTACTACGAAATATGAGACCGGCGATGGGAATGTGCGGTGTGCTGCTGTTGTATCTGCACGTGAAACAGCAGAGATTGAAAACCACTGACCTGGTTTTCCGGGTGGTTTGCTATACCTCGCTGATATTAAGCCGGTTAATAACCCACCCGAGGGGCTCACCTGGGAGTCTGTGTTTGTGTTTGGCTTATTAATATAAATTCTGGTCTTTTATGCTATTCGTATGCTGGCAGATAGTATCCTAAGATATGGAGTGAGGTTGACACGAAACTACGGGTAGATGCAAGTCGTAATACATAACTAAATCGCCCAATATGAATTACAGATTACCACACACGAATTATCACTGCAAACGAATACAAAATTAATAATCTACCACTGAAAGCAAATACCTGGTAAAAATAAAACTAATATTACACAATAAAATTTACTGAACAAGTGTCAAGGCATTCAAGTTGACCAATTTAGGATATATCACTATATAAGACCACACAAAAAACATGGAAATAAAATTATTAACATACGCATCTGCTATCGGAAACGAAAATATGAACAGTTAAGGAAATCTAAAATTAGGCCATTTAAGGGAAGGGACACCAAAGGACTGGAAGCAACGCAATGAGATTTCCACAGCCTTTCAGAAGACGAAATCACCAACACAGACATCAACAGGTAATTAAACATTTCATACATTATCAATCGAATTGAATATTGACAAAAAAAACTGGGTTCCTTGAAAACTTAATATGAAATCCCTAGAGAGATTTAAATCCAGTCTTCTCCATATGTTCCTATTTCTTCAACATCTACCTAATATTACACTCCCTTCCTCAACATTAATTTTGCACTTCCAACAAATTATTTTAATATAATAAATTAATTTAATTCGCTATCATGAGAAAATTACATTAATTTCAATAATAAACTAGCTACTCAGTTCAGATAATTTTTGTTAATACGTGAGGAGCAAAGTCAAGTACAACTGTAAGCATAAATCATCTCACATAGCATTTATTGTGTCTTATAATAATCTTCGACTGCCTTCATCGTCTGTAATAAAAACAGCGTCATTAAATAATTTCACATTCAACCTGAAACGACAGGACGTTAATGCCAGTTTATGAGCGACCAGAAAGTAAACTTAAAGGACTGGGTGAAGCTAACACTCTTCACGCGTATGTGAAATGCAGGTCAATTTTTAAATTTTTCTCAATGTATCTCGTAGTAAATCTGTGTCAAAAGCATCCAGGAGATTTAAGAGATGTAAAATGCCACACATCATGCAGCTATTAGACTTTATATTTTGATTTACCAGACCGTGCAGCCATTGGAAACTGTTACACCAACATGCTTAGTAAACATATTTTAAGTCTCTGAAAATTGCACACGCGCCTCAAACTGTGAAAACATCAGTCAGGGTACGAGACGCCATGGCAGAGATGCCAATCTTCCCCATGAGAAGAGAGAACTAAAGCTGAGGTGGGGTAATGTAATCTCGTTGAGTCACGACATTTGAGGTAACATCTGAACTGCTGAGTGGCAGGAAATCGGAAGATGGACACTATCCAGAACAGTTCTAGAATGACGGGCGTTTGTAAAAGTGACGTTCCATTTGTCGTGGACCTGCCCAGATTTAATACGGACTACTGTCATTTTGCGATAGATCGATTCTGAATAAGACAATGATTTCCTTCCAAGCATCAAAACTTTACTATTTGATAATGTACGATGCCAAAAAGATTCTACGATTAATAATAAATAATACAAGTTACAGCAGTTCTTTATTGGATTCATCTGGCACGGGAGTGGGCCTAGTAGCGTGATCTTCCGAACACGGTAATAAACATTCGGGTTCCATATACTGCTTCGAATGCTACTTATCATATACGCTACTATTAGCTTCTCAAGAAGGACTCTACATCAAGGAGTTAGTCAATTAGTAGATCCTCACAATGTAACAGACGTATGTCAGTAGTGGCACAAAATGTTCATGATACTTTTTTTTAAAAAATGCATCTACAGCCTGATAGAGATAAAAGTGACTTTTTATTCGAAGTTTTCTATCTAAGAACTTACTTCTGGACATCAGCCCTTGTAGAATGAAGTGCCTCGCCCCAGTAACTAGCCATCCAGACGGAGAGAGTCTCATTCGGAATTCTAAGCAGCAAGAAGCGAGTACAGGCAGGTGCTTCCACCGATAGCGCACATTTGTTATTCTTCCCAAAATCCTCCCCATCAGTCACCGCTTTCTCTCCTTCATTCTTCCCTTTCTTTCTCCTTTAGTACTCCGTTTCACTTCGGACATCTTCTATGGTTCCACTTACAAGTCTCTTAGTTATCATCCCTCTACTTTAATTCGCTATGTGAATTATTTCCACCCCTATCGCATTCGCTTTCTTTCTCTTATATTCTATCTCTCTATTTCTCTCCATAGCCACATTTTTACTTGTCTACTTGTTATCATACTTCTTTATCCTAGGCTATCCGTCTTTATTTCTCCTTTTTATTACCCCCCCCCCCCCGAAAACGGGAAACCATCCACCAACCCTCGTCGCCGTCATCCTCTTCTCTTTCGTTTTACTTCATTCCTTACAGCTTCTTTCCTAATCATTACCTGCGCTTTTACACTTTTACACCTAGTTTCCTCTCCTAAGAAAAGATAAGCATCTTTCTCAACATAATTTGAATGCAGTAAAACTGAGAGTGTAGTGATATAAGACGAGTACCTCCACAGACTTAATGTACATGAAGGCACTTGAGGGAGAAATTCCCACTTCTGTTTCAATAGACTGTTCCCCCATTTCCTCATCCTTCCAGTTTCCTCTTCAAGATTTTTTCCCATCCAACACACTTCCATAAGCTTCACGCATATCTCCCTAGACGACCGTAAATTCCAGTTTTCTCTTTTACTGTT
This sequence comes from Zootermopsis nevadensis, assembly GCF_977971745.1. Classification (NCBI taxonomy): domain Eukaryota; kingdom Metazoa; phylum Arthropoda; class Insecta; order Blattodea; family Termopsidae; genus Zootermopsis; species Zootermopsis nevadensis. The sequence continues at coordinate 12,048,839 of NW_028259160.1, forward strand.
TTCTTTTTGTACGGCATGTTTAAAAGATTTGATCTACTAAAAATTCAGAATGGTGAAGAGATACCTTTGATCTTTATATATCGCGCCGAAGGTGGTAGATTATTATCCTCGTGAATTCCGTGGTACCGTAAAGCGTTAAACTTGTGGCAGAATATGTTTTTGTACAAAACATGTTCTTCACTCGTCAATTAATGTTAATACGTCGTAACAAACACGAATACCCTACGTAACTAAGCATTCGCTCCCACTACTGTTCTCAGTAACGTAATTCATCACAGCTTCATATTCCTGGTCTATTTCCTACAATGCAATGATAAATTCTCCTCACCGGGTTGCTTGGTAAGAAGATAATGAGGCAGGAGTGGAACGACAAAGGTATCTGGGAGAAAATTAGGGGAAATCATAAAAATGTGTTAGTTACATTGAATATAACGCATAAATTTAAGGTAAATAACAAGAAAATTGGCAAGAAAAGTTTGAACAAAAACGCTGCATTCTTCATACATTTCGGAAAAATGAAGTAATATAATTATGCTTCTCCGTGCTGCTTGGTGAGGACTACAGCACACCTCATGAGATAATAAATGAGACGACAATGTAAGCGTGAATGGATCCTCAAGGAGGAGACAGTGATATTTCTGCAATTACAAATCTAACATTCGTTAGGGGAGGCACTGAGGAAAACATGAAGATCAGCAAGCGTATCCTGTATACTCGCCTCCTCGAAACTGGTGCATTTCCAGTATCCCAGTTACCGCTTCACCGACACAACTTAATATACTCCTGAGTTCTAAAACAAACCACATTAATAGCTAATTTAAAAACCGCTTCTCTTTAATTTCAACCTTGATCATCGAGAAGTAAAATTCTCTACTTCTCGCAACATCCTACTATAAATGATGGTTAATAGGCTCATATTAGTCGCTCAAGTGTCCACAACTCTTAAAATTACCACAAGGTTTTTTTTTCTCTTGCTGCCTTCGTTTGGAGGTATATTTGAAAAGTTCAGTTGACATGTACGTGGTGAGATCTCTTCCTACAGGGCAGCAACGGAGACACATCAGTATTCTGTACCTAACAGCACGTCCTGTCTCTATCTTGGTTCTGAAGCCCTAGCACCATCACGCCTGGTTCGTGAACTGAAGAAAAGATTCGACTCGTCTGTCACCTCTACCCCACCCTCCACCCCACTGAATGTCACTGTCAGGGTTGTTCCGAATTTATAAAACATCAAATATTCAAACAAACTTTGCAGCGAGCTCATTAAACAAGAGGACGCATGAGTTCGTTCTTTCTCGGGTGCCATGCGATCGTACCGCACTGTCTCTCTCTTGAAAAGAATCATGCCTTGTGTACTAATCGTATGTGCGTGTAGTGACAACATTCCTTTGAGCTCAATACATCTGTAGATCGAAGAAGTAACAATATGCAATCAGCATCTAACTAACTAGATGACTTACGGAACCCGAAGGTTCATCACCGAATTAACCAAAGCCCTCCACCGGACCCTGTCCTGGGCCAACAAAATCCAGTCTCCTTCAACTCCTATCTCCCATAGATACCGCCTGATATTATCCTCCCATCTACGTCTAGGTCTCCCCAGCGGTCTCTAACCCCTCAGGCTTCCCGACAAATACCCGGTGCACACCTCTTGCCCCATCCATGGCCACCACATGCCCAGCCCATCTCATTCTTCTCGACTTAATCGCCCTGACAATTTTGGGGGAGGAGTACAAATTTCATGCTCATCATTATGCAGTTTTCTCTATTCACCATCCTCATCTCTCCTAGGCTCAGATATCCTCCTCAACACTCTATTCTCAAACACCTGCAATCTGTATTCCTCCTTCAGAGTGAGAGACCATGTTTCGCACCCATAGAAAACAACAGCCAAAATTATTTTTTTGTATATTTTGATCTTCAGGTTATGTAATCAGCATCAATATTGAAACATTGATATTTACCCATAAAATACAAGGCACGGGAAGAAACATTCTGTTACAAAAGATAAAAACCCTTTATTGTTAAGATTATGGTACACAATACAATATTCCTAACTAATCAACTTCATGGAGCAGTGTCCTAAGAAGATAAACTACATTAAGCTAGACAAGAAATTCCCGATTTTTATGAAACCCGAAAGTACATGTGAGGTTTCAGGTTCTCACAGATACAAGGGGCGTATTCTGGTAGTTACTGACCGACGTTTCAGAGAAGCTGACCGCCTCCATCATCAGAGTGACTCTCACCCTGATGACGGAAGCAGGAAGCGCCTTTGAAACGTCAGTAATTATCTAGCAGACTATATTATGCAACATCACAGAAGACAGCCATCTTCACGCTCACCCCTGACCAAAAACTATGTTATATGTTAATGTCCTATGCAGAAAATTGTCTGAATCTGTTTTGCCACACGCAAGAAATCCAGTGCGCTCCACACATGAAGCATATATTATGCCTGTACTTTGTTTTAGACTACTGCAAAGCGTTTTCGGATGACGTACTTTTTTTAAAATTTAATCAAAGATAAAAAGAAAATGTTTCATACATATATTCGTTGTAGTACGTTCACGTAAAAGTACTGTAAATAAAATAAAACATATTAAAAGGAGTAACACGTACCAGAGAACACAGTGTTTTCACATCTGTGCCATGTCAGAAGGAAGTAAAGTCTCTATATTCAATACACCACGAAAGGTTCCAGAATTTTTCCAAAGGAAAATAAACCTTACAGAGCCGCTCTGTACGTGAGGTCTACATACGTGTATGTCACGCTTTGTGATTTTTGGCCTCTCTGAAACGCTACCAACAGACTGTGCAGTATTAGCTACGCTGTCTTGATGTTTCTGACACTTCGTACTCCTCGTGTACGACATACCCCACAGGTCTACGAGATCGAGAGACATATATTTCCGCTCAAAACCTTTGTTTATTTGCTTCGGTTATCAATTATAATTTACGAATAAAATGTAGGTTCATCTCGAAGCACTTTCCAAAGGAAAAAATATATTGGGGTCCTGAGAAATTTATACCTTGACGAGCTTTATAATTAGTACGTTTCAGTACTAGGGTAATAAAATCAAAGGGAAAGAGAAGGGTTTGCATGTAGCATGCATGAGGGAAATTAACACACTATGTTAGTTGAAAAATGTGAAGATATCATTTGGGAGATGTTAGGATAATATTAACATGAAATAAATAGTATTGTGAGCTGGCAGATTGGAATCACGTGGCTCATAAGGGGGTCTCATGGTGAGCTCTTGGGTTCTAAGTATAAATTTATGGGGGGCATTAATTGATCAGGTAAACGACTATCAATTTCTCAGAGGCAATTCAGTACCATACACTCGAGAATTCAAGTCTCAAAATGGTGCGTGAAACTCAATCCCTCACTGCTCGCTGGCGATGGATTCCCCTGGGAATAAACCCGTCTCTCCACAGTAAAAATATGCCCAACACGAGTAACTACAGGAGTCGTATCAGGGAATTCAAACTGAAAACATGAACGTTTATAAAATATAATTTAAATGAATAAGAACTTTGTGGACAGGCTGTACTTGCCACTGCAGTCTGATGCGGATGAACTTAACCCGTATTTGCAACAAAAGAATGCAGACAGCAGCAGAATGAACATCAAGCTGACTGTCGCTGATTCCCGCCACAGCACACACACACACACACACACACACACACAAACAGTGCTACTTGCTGTAATTAAGAAGAGCACAGATTCACACAAAACTTTTCGAAGAGTCAGGAATTTTCTCTCATCTCTCCACAGCAGAAGGTGAATCAGCGCTTCAATCAGATAAAGTTAAATGTCACTGCACTTATTTAATTTTTTAAAAAACTTCAGGATTAATTAATCAATCTAATGGGAGCTACTGACAGAATCGTACCACTAAAACGAATCTCCGATATAAAGTTCGATCAACTGAAGGATAAAATGTCTGCCAAGAAACATCTTGCATTTCACAAGACTGCGAAGCTGCACTCCCTGCATTTTTTTTAATCCATTAATGCAGGTTTCACATTTATGACTTTTAAGTTACACAGAAATGTTCGAATCTGTTAAATTAACTAACCAGATAGCTTAGGGAAACCAAAGGTTCATTGCCGAATTAACCAAAGCCCTCCACTGGTCCTTGTCCTGGGCCAGAAAGATCCATTCGCCTTCAACTCCGCCTGACATTATCCTCCCATCTACGTCTAGGTCTCCCCAGCGGTCTTTTTCCTTCAGGCTTCCCGACTAATACCCGGTGCACACCTCTTGCCACATCCATGCGCTCCACATACCCCGCCCATCTCATTCTTCTGAATTTGTTAAACAACATAAGAAATTAGATGTTATGTTCTCACAGCAGTGAAGATATCCTCTGTGGTCTTCTGGGTTGTAACTAAGGGCGTAGCGTTCTTGTTAGCCATGTAAGCCCTGCTAACACTTTCAAAAACGAAAGTAAGTTATCCTTATTTGCCTAGTTCAATTCTGCTCCATACACCGGAACACAGTACAATGGACAACTTAAAATGTATCACTAGCCAGTTACATCCAGTCAGGCGCTCGCAACGAGATGCACCTGGCTAAAGATGTAGTCTACCTGATCGGTTACGGTTACGAAGACCACAATAAACAACTTTATTTCAGTCTCTTGGTTCTACGTCTACTATAGATATTTAATGTTTTGTCACTAGAATTCAGGACAAATCAAAATATAAAAATAGCTATTAAATAGTTCCAAAAATCTGGTGAAGTTCAAATATTTCGAAAAGTCGGTAACAAATAAAAATAACATAAGCTCACGAAGAAATTAAGAGTGTATTATATTCTTGCTATAATTTAATTCAAAATATTTCACCTTATACTCTCCCACCCCAAAACTTAGATATTAAAATACCCTCTTTGTTTTCTACAAATGTGAAACTTTGAGTTCCACAGCAAATACAGATTGCTCAGAATGGGGAAGGCAGGTGACCGGAGAAGACTGCATAATGACAAGAGATGAGAAATGAATAGGTCTATATAATTTTAGTCACAAAACCTAAAGGGACTAGAGCATTCTGGAAACCTAGACGCTAATGGGACAGAACACCTGAATGTAAGAGAATGTTTGGAAGACCTAGGCAAAGATGGAAATTACCTCTAACAAAACAAAAGCTGAGTGTATTTAAAAATCTGAAAATTATATAACCCAAAAAAGGATATTAACGAAACAGGAAGTGAGGGTGTAGACTGGTTTATTTCACCTGTCTCAGGGTCCAGTGCTGTGCCGTTGTGAACGCGCTAATGAAGCTTTGGGTTGCATAAAAAGCGAGTAATTTCCTGGCTTCATGAGCAGCTTCAACTTCTCAACAACGACTCATCTCCACGGAGTTGTGAATTACTTTCAGTCATCAGCAGCAGCCCCATTGCTTCTTATTACCTTCTTTCTCACTTCATTCGGCACAGAGAGAAGTAAATTAATTTCTAATCTCGCATCACGTCATACAAGAAGCTCCGACAGAATGTGCGCCATTTGCTTTTCAGACGCTTTCACTCTTAAGAGTGGCATGGCTAATTAAAGCACGAACTAAATTAAGGCAATGTAAATAACCCCATTCGAGATACCACGATCATAGAGCTTTCTGGTTATCATACTTTAGATCACCATTTAAGGACGAAGCTATGGTCGTTCTTCTTACAGATATAAAAGATTAAAATGTAATCTACTTCATTTCTTTTAAAAGTGAGCTACAACAGAGGCTGAAAAGACTGGAAACGTGAACATAAGAGTACAGTACACACACTGCATATCTCATTGCCCTTTATGTCAATGAACTGCAGGTACAAATGTGAAGATACAAAACATTTTTCTCTACTTAATCATGCTGTGGAGCAAAAGATAATATTTATCCTCCTATTTCGTTAAATATTTATCATACTCAAAAATGTTGCACATAAATACTCTAAATTTTAATGTGAACTATGTATATTTTAAATCACGTATGATTTTTTTTTTTTTGCAATGTACGGTGTTTAAGAAAACCAACCAAATTCGACATTAGGCTTCACGAAAATTCAGATAAGGGTTATGTTGGACAGATACGGATAAATATTAAATTCGCTAGAATTTTATTGTATGTGGGGTATAATATAAAATTTCGTCAAAATTCGTTCAGTATTTTCGATAATAAAACATACGGACAAACGGAAGGACACACCCTATTCTATATGCGCTTATTTGGTACATCATATGAAACAGATGTCCCGGTAGAGGTGTCGACGTTTTGACTCATAACTTGGAAATGAACGATCTGATTTGTACCCATCAGATGAGACACAGTCAGGTATCGAACTTAAGGCAAAGTCCTGAAAATGTTTAAGTTCATGACAAAGGGCCTAACTCTTCATGAGTTTCGTTTCTGGAGCCTCACTTAGTTAATAAATGATATCGCTTCTTAGCTAAAATTATTACAGTTAATTACTCTCGAGAACAAGCACAAAACAAGTCAGTATTGTGGAAACTTTTCGTATACTTATGTAGTAACTTAAATTCTACAAAAACAATTTGGTGCATATTTTTCAGCCGGAAATAGCATAAGTCCTACTTATAATAAGTTCGTTATAGATTTTGAATGCACTATACGTTCAACAGTTGTCCTTACTACAAATGTCGTGTCTACAAAATTTCTACGCAATTCTATAGAACGCGTCAAAAGATTAAGTACGCCCAGGCTTTCTGGCGCACAAGAATACGAAGTGAGAGAGACTCCGTTTTCATACACGTGTTTCTTTAGAAATGAGCTCACATCAGGGTGGGACCAGACAGAGGTACGCCCCTACACAGCTCAGAACTGCAGACTGCAAAGAAAGAGGGCTCAGTACAGCTCCTCTTTTCACCATCCTCGTCTTTGTTCTGACCCTACAGGGCATGTAACGCTCGAGGCTTGTACTCGGGAGGTACGCGTCTCTCTAGACCGAACTACGAGCTATGCTGATCGACGATTTTCGTGACTCCCTCATCCTCTCGGGAAGAATGCTGGTACAGTCACCTTCAAACAGGCCATGACTACCTCATTCTTTCATACTAATTTACCTGTGGCTGATTTAACGACACTGTCAGCAGCCCAGAACATAGCTCCCGACGACAGCATGATTGATAAATAATAATATGGAAATTTAAGAAACTATGCTGACGTTTGCGTGGTGCGTGAGTAAAGCCACAAAGGACCTCAGTCACGATAGCTGGTCTCCGGGCAAAGACATAAAAACGGGACCTTCCAAACACGAAGCAAGAATGCTAACCACTCGGGTTTGATATTGGTCACAGTTCGTTAATTTCCCTTCTTGTTCGACTCTGTACAGTCCATGTAGCTGAGATAGCATCGTCACGTAAGAATCAAAGAATCAATCAATTTTGATCTCTTCATATCCCCATTTTTACTATTCCAACTTCCAGTTCCTTAATTGCAGATTTCCAAAAATTATCGCGCTCCTTCATTCCTCGGCCTCCCTGGGTGTCTTTGATAGCATTTTAAAATAGGCCACGACTAACTGTTTCAAAATCCCAAACCGGTTTGTGCTTTAAAACTTTCTGAGTCCACTACTTCGATCCATTAGCAGATGATGTCCATACAATTCAGTATTACTTGTATTATTTCTTCGAGGTAAAATTTCCGCTTCAATGTGTACTGTACTGTAATGCACAAGTCCTATGTAAAGAAATATATCTTCAAATATACATCGTTTCTATTGTTACCACGTGTTCTCTGGCAGTCTATTTAAATCCTAATTTCAATGCACCTGTACGTTAATGCCGGGACTGTGTAAAATTGTATGTTTCTGTTCTGGTTACATTTCTTAAAGAAGTATTGACATAGCTCAAAAGTGCTGATATTTATAAAATTCATTACACTCGCCCGACAGACATCAGCCCAAATGATTAAAGTGTCATAAGCTGATAATATTTATTTACTTATTAAAGTTGTTCGTAATTTTCATGACCTCATGCAGTACTTTGAACACGCCATAAACACAGTACCATCACTCATTTAAATTATGTCAAAATGACTGCTCTTTTAAAATTCACTTTTATGCAGAGGCCTATTTATGTTCGTATTTATATATAAAACAGCGAACGCATTTAAATATGAACCTTGGTCGTCAAATAAAATTTCCTTACAATACTCAATGCATATATTACATGTTATTAATTCATTTAATTTATATTTCCACACACAGTAAATAAAATGCCTCATATGGCAAAGAGTTTACAATTGTGTAATGAAAAAGTGTTTTCGGTTCAATAAGGTTCAATTCATGCGGTGAAAATTGCATTATTCACTCGTTCTGCTGTGTCTGTTTTCATTAAATCAAAACGATGTCATTTTCTATATTGAAGAAAGCGGAACAAAAAGTTGTCACTAGCACGCCACACCCTACACATATCCTGGACAATTCACACTCGGCACTAAATATACTGTTTGTTAATTTGTTCAAATATTATCAATTTGTATTCGGTTCAATACAATATCCATAGACTCTATTACAATATTATCGGTCTGAAAATAAAAATCATTAGTTAATTATAGTTAAATTTGGAATAATTTTTTGCTTGTTTGTTCCGTAGTTTGTTTGTCTGAGATGTGTTCCTAGATTCCCTTCCGATTCTTGCTTTGTGATGTCATCTTATTGTAATTTTAATACCTTAAAAAGAGTGACATGAGACTATGTTCCATGGTTCTACGCCTCAAATGGACCTAATGTACCAGCCCCTGATGATGAAGAATGGGGCACAGATGAAGTGATGACTAGCAACAAAAAATCGTGCCAGTGCCCATCTTAAGTTGCTTTCGACTAACTGTCTGAGTTTACACGGCCTATTTTACGTTTGTGTTGAACATAATGATAATTTCCATTTGCTTCATTTTATACAGTTCAACAAATTATCCTTTGAAACGAATACAATTATTCATATTTCATTTGACCAATAAAGGGACGCTACACCTGCCTGAAATATTGTACTGACTGTGTAAGCAGTGGAAAGGCTCTCGGTTTTATGCGTGTAAAATGAAAGTTGCAAGCAGCTTATCGACACCACCTCGGCCTGCAAATTAACAGCCATTCATTACTGTGCGCGCTAAGGACCAAAGTGTGGAAATGAAGCCCTATCTAGGGAGCCCAATCTGAAGTGGACGGATAATATACAAAGTATCAGATAAAATGGGTCTACAAGCTTTAAATTTAAATTATTCAGACAGCAGGACTGTTGACACGTCTCGAATGGTCGACCTTTTGTAACTTCGCTTGTAGCAATAATTCAATTTGTTTGCTGAGCAGAAAAACGAAAACGAGCAACATTTCCCGAAAATGGTGGCGTAATTGTAGCAAACACTATGTTCTCAACGTTTGGGGTTCACTGAAAGTCACTATTCAGTGGTTACCAGTCATTCTTATTCCAAAGAACCCCGGTTTGAGTCTCTATCCTTTCAGAATTTCCGAGAATTTCCTTAGTCCCTCACTGCAGCTACCATGTGTAGGTTAAATGTGCATTATGGAATTTTGGAAACCTTATATAGGTCAGGTGGCGAGTGGGATTTGATCGACGGAGCAGAAGAGCGGGCTGCTATCCAATAGGAAGCGGGCACGTGGTTCAGGAGAAGAGGCGACGAAAATAGATTTTAAAGGCAGCGTAGTAAGCACAAAAGGTGGTGAATGAAGTTGCTGATGATTATGATGATGATAATAATAATAATAATAATAATAATAATACCTTGAAATACAAGGACCTTCTCATTGAAATACAGATAATGTGGAAAGTGCAAGCAAAAGTAATCCCAATAATTATAGGAGCAACTGGAACTGTCTCCAGGTCACTCAGAAAATATTTGGCCAACATCCCGGGCGAACACGACATCAGGGAACTGCAGAAAACTGCCATTTTGGGATCCTCATACATCATTCGAAAGACGCTGTCGTAAAATAAAATTATATAATACATGTAGCACGTGTTAAAAACAACACGTATTCCGGAAATAGCTGCTGCCCTATGTACCTTAGGGACAAGGTCTGTCCCGGGTACATGGAAGAACATACCCTATAAGTGATGAATATTTAATGGGATAATAATAATACAGCAATCAAGTAGGTCTCCGGTTCAAACCTCGGCCGGATAATAGGATAACCTGACTGAAATAATATCGTCGTATTTCTTAGTTACTCCAGACAAATAATTATAGGGATAACGCCTTAAAATGGGACATGACCTCTCTTTCCAAAGTTCTTCAGAATTATATGTTTTCCAAAATACGCAAACCTTTACTGCTGACACGCAGTTACGCAATTCTACAAGCTTTTATTTACTTATTTATTTAGCTTTAATGAAGTGAATTTAAGTAGCTCAGGGTTGAGTTAAATGGCGGATTCTTGTGAAGAAGGTAATAAAATTTCGGGTTTCATAAAAGGCAAAGACTTTGACTAGCCGAGCACAATAAAGTTATCAAGGACTCTAATCCATGGATTTCGGATCTGTCCCATCGTCTTCTTACTTGTAGCTAAATTGCTATCAAAATACTGAAATTCGTTGCAGTATCCCAGCGTCCTATACGTTCAAAGAAAATAGGTACAATTAGGCTAGTTCGACACACTTTTGGAACGTTTCAAAGCAGTTTCATGTGGCACATCATGGGGAAACCATGTTAAGTCTCGCGGCACATTTCCCGAAGGAAATACAGGACAAACCGGAATCGCCAACTTCCCCCTCTAAAGATCCCATGAGAGCTGCAATATATTTTGTACTATCGTTTGGATGGCATGCGACAAGATACATTTGGTTACTGTTATATTTCTCATTCCAAACTTTTTGTGACGTTTTGCTCATTGAAATTATGTCAAAACGTATTTCTTAAGCTCCACTTCGACTTAAATTCATATCTGGCAATAAAATGTGTTTTAGAATTGTTGTCTATTGGCCTACTTCGAGTTCTAACCTACCCTCGTAACTTCCTTTCAGTATAAGGAGGCTGGATAAAATTTCATAAAAGAAGCTTCACAGTTGATACTCTTCATTAGTTATTATTACAGTGATCAAATCAAGGAGGATAAGATGGACAGGGTACTTAAGACGCATGGGCCAAACGAGAAATGCAAACAAAATTTCATCGTAAAACCTGAAGGAAACACCTAAACTTAGATGGGATTTATTATCTTAAAGAACGTTTACAATAAAGTAGAATTTAAAGATGGAGTATAATATTTTTGATGTCGTCTTCTCAGTTTAATCTGGTGATGCGGTTTGTCATAACCGTTATATCAGCATCATTCCCGAGTTATCTGTTGCCCGAGACATAATCCATGATGCTTAGCACAGGATACGTCTCCCTGTATTATTCTTCGTGAATGACAGCTCACTTGACGGGGACATGCAGTGTGGAAGTGGCAGCAGACCACTACAGCACGTCACACGAACATTTTTCATCATTAATTTACGGCTATTACACGCTAAACATAAACAAGTAGTCTTTTTGCCTTGTGGCAATGACAAGATAACACTGGATAATAAAATTTCAAGGAGTTTCGTCATGTAGCGTGTAAAAATCAATAAGCCAAGTCCCTCTAGCGCTAATGTTTTCAGGTTGGGTTATATAACGAGGCTGTGTATCTCACCAACCCCCCCCCCCCCCGGGCCATGGTGCTAATACTGTTGGAACCAGTCGGCTGACGTTGATGAAAGCAGATGCAAAAATAAAACAACAGCGTTTAATCAGCTGGTAATTGATAAACGGTCTAACGTATTGCATTTTTATTGTGAGTTAGTTAGACAAAGTGCGTAAAATGAAAGCATAATGAGATGTATCGTCTGGACCATTCATCTAACCACCTAAACGACTACACGGTTCTCTGTTTAATTTGATATTGGGGAGGGGGGGGGAGGGGGCTAAACTAAAACTGTGCCTCTCCAAGTCAAAATTGTTTAGCATCGATTCAATTTATGACTCCTACTTCATTTAAATCCCGTCTCCTTGCGTCTCTTGAACATGAAGTGAGCGTTCCAGCCAGTAGGTCTGTACGTTGTTATTTCTTCCAATTAAGGTTACAGCATGTTGTGAATTTTGAGTTCCCCAGGAGGCGCTTGTGGGAAGAGAAGGTGTGGCTCCTACTGATTCTTGACCTCGGCGCTTTACCCCGGGGAAAGGGACCCCGGTACCCATCCGACATGAGGCTAGGTGGACCTCAGAGTCGGTCTAAACTCAGACTGCCGTCCCTGAAGAGTGAGGCAGTATGTTCCTCCAAAAACGATGGTAGTCACTTATAAGATAACCCAGAAGACCACCGTGGACATCTCCACCGCCTTGAGAACTTTAGTCTTTTAACCTGGCGGTAAATCTTCTCCGTCGTTAAACAACGTAGATGAACACCTAGCTTCTAGCCGTGTTGATGACAGAAGGAGATGAGTTGAGAATTTCGTCCACCTTGGTGTCGTACTGAAACAAGTCCATTGCTAGTGCGCACAGTTTCTGCCGTTAATAGATCTGCTAGGGTTATGAAGTTGAGACCCTCTCTAGGGATTTCGGACCTGTGGGGGTGAGACAGAAACCTTATTACGGTCCATTAATTGGGTTCGCGAGCACAGAACATTACTTCTCTGAATATACGAGGAAACGTAACGTAGCCTTCAGTTTCTCTTTCGAGTACCACGCGACTTTTTGTAAGAACTTCTTGGAAAGAACTATAATAACTCAGAAGACAAATCCCCTTTCTCTCATTTCTACTTCTGTTGGCTTTCTTCGTGTTATCTTGTTGTATGTCTCTACTGCTACGTGACTGCGTTCTCTGCCTACTTTCCGTTTCGTAGATTATTCAACAAGGAACTTCCATAATTTATACACATCAATAATAACTTACTGATAGTGAAATCAGGTGGTTTAAGACAGGCGTTGGACACGTAGCACGGGCAGGGAAGATGTATAGGATTCTGATGGGAAAACCTCTAAGACAAATGTTACTTGAAAGGCGGAAGATGAATTTAGCATTAATGTAGACAATACGGAAACTGTGTAATAGTCACTTATATAAAGAGGTTGCATCAAATATAAAGAACGTACTGACGAGTATGACAATGTGAGGATGGCCAAATTGTTGAACATGAAAGACGACATTCATTAACTCTGCATTTTGCCTACTCAGTCTATTCATACATTTCGTATGAATCTCAGAATAATGAACAATTAATTTCTTAAAAAACATAACCCAGTTTATCCTCGTAATGGAGATATTTTTCTTTGACGTAATAACTGAATTCTTACATAACGAGGGCAACATGCCGGATGATATGTGTCTAGGAGACCACTGTCGACAGTTTTCATTAAAGTATTAGTTCAACATTCCGAAGAATGTAAAAGCATCTTTATATTTTAAAACGGAAAAAACTTATCACGTTCTTCCATCAGACATTAAAATTACACAGATGAAATAAAGTAAAATTACATTGTAAGATTTGAGGTTTTCACAGCGGTGAGTATGAAGATTTCTGTCTTCATAAAATTACACTGATTCTGCAGCCTCAAGACTGTAAATGGAAAGCTAACGGGAGCCTCACCAAACAGTGGATAACTTTTATATTTATTTGAATAGGAGCGAGATTTTAAACGCAATAATTAGTTTTAAAATCAGACTGTTTGCAACATGATGGGAATGAAGGCGTTTTTTAAACTTGTTTGCTTTTACTTTGGTCCACTGGGACTAGAAGTTTGGAACTCTGAATGAAAAGCTACTCTACAACAAGATCGTGACCAGGGTATGAACTGAGAGCTTCAAAAAGACCCACTGGCACGGAGAAGAACTTCAGAAAACTACATGGAACTCTATTGTAGGAAAGGGTGCAGGTGAATTTATGTACTTTCTCAAAGTTGGGGTAATAATCACCAAACATTACCAAGAGCAGCAACAATATGGCCTAAATTACCCGGACAGTTACCCTTAAACACCCGATTCACCAATAAGTTGGATACACAGCTATAACCAAAGAACACTAGACGACTTAGCCTACAAGTTACTAATAAATTACAATTTTGTACAAGAATTACATATGGAAGTAGCATTTCACATAGTACTGTAATTATCACAATAACTACATAATTACTTTCAAAAGACTTCATTGCAAATGTAAAAATTCGCTAATGGTAAGTAACATAATGTCAATGTACCTGCCCCTCCACTAGTAAATGGAATTAGGTACGAACCTCATGTCACTAAGGCCACTCCATTTTTATACTTCGTAATTCCATCATTAACACGGACATGTAAGACACGCGAACTTCTGAGATGGGAATGACACTTTACCTAATTAAAAAATGTTAACACTATTTTATGTGGCAATATGCATCAAAATGCAAACTTTGTTAAGGTATTTTTCGCTGTTCCGGGTCTTTACAAGTGATCAATATTTCTCAAAATAACCTTCATACTAAAAATTATCTATAGTAGTTCTACATGTTGAGTGGCTTCCCTGATTTTCCTTCTTAAATTTCTCTCTACTCCAAATGATACGATCAAAATCAGGTCAGTCAATGTTATGACATGGTCTTGGCTAGAAGTGGATATTTTCCAGATACATTTGCATACAAATCATTTATGTACGTCTAGTACAAAATGTAAACAAACTGCGCAAGTCTCTGGCAATTTTGTGATGGCGCCGCGCATCTGAGAGAGAGAAACCACTCGTCTCTGGTAAGGAATCATGTTACTGACAGAGCTCTTTCTCCTTCCCTCGAGGGACACTTCCGGCGCCAGCTCTCCGAGAAGAGTTCCTTGCAATGAGAAGGGGCATCCCCTTGAGAATTGTTGAGGTCATGTGACAAAGCTACTCAGAAAACGGAGGGCGGAATACGGAATAATAACAAAAACAAGAAAAAATAATGGTAAATTTAGAATGAGAAATGATGGAACAGGGAAGAAAATGACAAGGCAGGATACGAGTAAAAATGACAAAAACGTATGTTACTAGTTCTCAAGCTAGCTTAACTTCCATTTCTGTTTCCTTCACGACAGTCTTCCGATGAGATACGTGACTGTATGGGCTCCGTCACACAAAAACAAAGAAATTAACCCATTGAAACAAAATGGTAATTATATGTACCATCTGCTTTATCATTCAATAACTGTGCATTCTGTCCACTGCGTTTATTAATGGATTTCGTACGATTCTAAGAATAAAGTGATTACGAAATTTAAAAACATTAACCGATCGATCTTTTCAATGGATACGTGCTGTGTTTTCTTTGAGATAAGAGTTGTTTTTTTTTTAAATAGTACATAGACGAGCTTCTGCTTCAAGAGGTTAAGGAGATTACGTAGGGCTCGTCGTGTGGTTAGGATGGCAGAACAAGGGTGGGGGTTCTGAAATATTATGTTCTCACGGCGGTGAAAAGTTGACAACGGGAACCAATCACAACGCCATCCGACCAGGATATGTGAACCTTTAGTAGAACAAACTTCTTAGCAAACCACTTTTTACTGTCCATGTGAAAAAATAGTCCTCTCTTAAACCAATTCCCATTTGTTCTAAAAACTAACCATGAGCGCGAAATATACTTTAACTGGAAATTAAATGTTTAAACTGGAAAGGATAGTCGGACGGTATTAATGGTAGGTATTGCGGAAACAAACACAGTTCCGCCTTTTGCATATAATGTTAAAAATGTGATTTAAATTTAACCTGAAGTCTTGTTACGTTACATAATTTTGGGGGCAATCCCCTCCCCGAAGAAGATTGTATTGCAATTGTTGTGTCTTCATATATAGTTCATTTGTCTTCAGTCAACTACCGCAATTTGTTGTCAATATACAGAAAACAACCCATCTTCACCAGAATTCAAACCGAAGACACTCCTATTCGGACCGTGAATTTTGTTCCTGTAATCTCCTAGGTTAAAATGAGAAGCTGCGAATAGGGAAAACTGGCCAACTCTTTTTGGGCAGAACAATGGACCTGTCGTCAGACAGAACACTAAATAATAATAATCTCCTAGCCGAAAAAATGTATTTCTATGTCTATCAATGTCTTTCTATCATCATTAGTTTCTAAGGTACAGAAAACACCTTCACCAGGACTCAAACCCAGGACAACGTTTCAGTTTGTGACCTTGTTCCTGAAATATTCACGCAAAATGCGGGTCTCGTCAATGTTCTTCTGCTGTCATTATTTGGAAAATAAGTATATTCCTACTCAGATAAAGATGGCTGTCTTCTTACAACTCTACTAGAATACAGTTTTCTACGTTTGTCTTCTATTTCGATGTGTGTGCTATGCAAATGTTTCATTCATGCATGTCCAACGAACAGGGAAATCGCGATAGAAATCAAGAAACCGAACATCACTGGATCGAGTCTCCTCAGGAAGGGCGACTGATGAAATGATTAGTACCAGCAACGGCTCGTCCCTATAAGCAGAGATCTGGCCGTTACCATGACGAATTATGGAGAGGTGAACTGACCAATCAGATCGCGTCCCCCAGTGTCCACAGTGCCAACATTTCCCTAACAGATGTTGTAAACCACACGCCTACCACGCACTTTGAAACAATGCCAGCGGGTGATTTGTCCTGAAGATCCCTACGGAATCACCACACTGGCAGATTATCGTGCAATTGACGACACTAATCTGCCTACAGTTTTATAAAAGCATAATTAAGTTCTAGGTATTTATGTTCTTCCACAAAGTTCTCAACTTAGCCTATAAAACCCTACAGGTTACGATGCTATACCAATAATGAGAAGAGAGTTTATGTTTCCCATATTTTACAGAAGGCGTTCTAGATTCGCTATCCTCTTCGATGTCTCGTTTCTCGATTATGCACGATGTTCGGCCCCAAATATCCAACTTAAATAAATCTCAAGTTTCAAATGCGGAGTTCATTACCGTGTCCACAAGTGCCGGGCACGCCGAAGCCTATCGTGATGCAATTGAATGCAGTCAACACCCTCACACAACTAAGACTTTATGATCCATTTTATGATCATCGTACCACATGCACACAGGTCTCCCACGTGATTTCTCTCATTCTGACCTTAGACTAAAATTGTAAACGCATCTCTCCTCTTTCCCATGCGTTCTACATGCCCCGCCCATCTCAACCTCCTTGATTTGATCAAGGATAAATAAGCTCTCCGCTAATGTAAGTTTCTCGACATTCCTCTTAACCAATTATTCTCCTCAGCATCCCTAGCTCTTTGCCTGAAATGAGAAACCAACTTTCACGCCCCTACAAAGTAACAGATAAAAGTATAATTTTCTGTTTTAATCTTTGCGTTTTAGGTACGGGCGAGAAGAGAAAAGATTCTGAAGTGAATGGTGACAAGCATTGCCCAAATTGAATTTCCTCCTAATTGCCATCCTGCTTCATGAACAGTTTCTTTCGTTACAAAAGACGTGGATAGGACAGAAACGTGTTGAGGAAACACTTTTGAAACATCCGGTAACTTGAAATACCGCTAAAGACTAAGAATAGGAAGCAGACGTAAGAGATTCAATTATGACACAATTCCTCTTTGATGAGTTCGCAGCAAGCCAGACTTCCTTCGTACCGGAAAACCTGACGAACGGAATATAAATCAAGTTTTCAGAAAAGAAATAATTTATGTTGTACTAACGAGACGTTTTGGGGCAACGATTTTAAGAATACCAGCTATTTCTCACTTTGGAATCAGTACAGGATTTGCTCAAACATCGATCTCTACCCAATCACACAACCAGTGACTTCCTTCTTAAGCCTACTGTAGAGCTAGCTTAGTGCACCTATCAGCAATGACGTACATTTTAGCTTACTTTAAGGTAAACTATGCTTAAGATACCATCATGTCCGAATGTACTTCCAAATAGTCTTATAACCACAAGCGCATTTATTTTTAATTTAATGTGAGCAGAATTTTACTGAAGATCATTTTACTTTCGTGCTTTTTCATTCACATGGTGTCCCAAAAAGATATGTACACGTATTCAATGAATTAAATAAATACATTGTAACAAACCATTACGTACGTCAGCATTGGCACTTAGTGAAATAACTGATCTAGTGCAGGCGTTAAAAATGACCACCGTCCACGTCTTCAGAAAACACAACACACGGGGATCAGGAACTCAGATTACAGAGAAGCAACATACATCAGGCTATAAGTTTGGGCTGTACTTACGTCGCAGCTGTTTAGCAGGTACATAAATATGAACAAGTATTCAACTTTATCAAATACGAAATTAACTAACAATTCGTACATTTAAAATAATTGTATGTCGTGCTTATATTTCTTTCTGTGTCGTTAAATTAAGTATGCCCCTGTACATTGTCTGGTATTATTAACACGGGTAGAAAATCACGCACTACGTTAAAAGAATAAATAATAAGACTTTTTTACATTCGATAACGAAAAATTGCCACTCGTAACGAAAACAAAAAACATATACCTTGCGCTCTCGTAAAGTAAAACAATGAAACAGAGTTCGAAATATGAACTACATTTCATAGCCATGGGTCAATTGGCAATGTGTACAGAACTTAAAATCATAAAAGTGTGTATATTTACCTTATCTGCGAATAATAATTTAAAAAGCAAACAAAAGATTTTTCATTTTTAAAATAATAAAGTGTCAGAACAAATTCAATGCAAAGATACCGTCATATCAACAAATTAAAGAATCACAAGGTAATCAAAACAGCACACAAGTCATACTAAAAATGAAAATGTTATAGAAAGTTCATGTGAAATTTCTCAACCTGATGTTGCAATGTTGTCTAATTCTTGCCGCGACCATGAGCCAGCATAAAAGGCGTTTGCTTGTGAGCGTACGTTAAAAATCGAAAAGAATGGAACAGTGCGAAACTCCATACGTATGTCAAGAGATTGATCACGGCGCGGTATAATTATTAAAACTTACAAATCGTACTAGCATTACATTTCAGGCCTACATTCAAGAAGGTAAGCACGTACCGTAAGTTATTTTCGGAACTTTTAGTTAAGTTACAGAAGAGTCCTTCTTTCGAAGCTGATAATCGTTCAGTTCGTCAATAAATTCCCCGTCTTTTATGGAATCCGATAACTCATTGCCATGTTCTCTTCGTCGATGTATATTCACTTCATTCCGTCAAAAACTACAAATAAGTTTCTTAGCCTCCGAAAGTGTGAATCGACTAATATTTTTTCTGTTCACGCTGCTTTCCGGTAGGTGATGCTCCTTAAAATACGCCAGAGCCAAACCATGTTCTGTCTCGCTTATTCCACAGCAGTTAATATAGTAATAAGAATCAGAAAAGAATACAGGGGAGATAAACGTCAATCATAACATTAACTCGGACAAACATTTGCAAACATATCACTGAACCTCCCACGGACCACAATTATCACATTACAGGTAGCTTTTGTACAAAAGCTTACTTCAATGGCCAGCAGGTGGCTCCGTAGCCTAATAAGTCGTCCTGCCATCTGTCGATAGAATGGACTATTATTACATTTCGGATGAGCATTGAGTTCCCTTCAATACGTCAAATCAACACATTTTGGGCACATCATCTCTTAAACTGAAGACCGGACATGCAAACATAATAAACATTCAAAACGATAACAAATTTACAAAAATATCCTAAATCCAGCTACCCATGTAACTACATGCCTGCAATGAAAATGGATTAAACCAAATAATGGAAAATTACAATTTGCCATTTAGTTCATAGAAATATGTATAATGTTACAACTAAATCGTAATCACGGTAAGGCAATCAGTATTAAAAACTGAACTTTATTTTTGTCTAACCATGTTTAATTGGAAGTGAAAACAATGATTTGTTTTTTTGTGAACTGAAAAATTTCCTCCACATTCTCACAACAAAACACAACATTTGCAACTTGCTAGCATTTTGCAATGTTAACTGTTAACACCCCACCCCCTCCTAGGTGGGATCATTGACACCTAATGATGGAACATTCTGTGGTTACAATGAACTCATGTAACCAAATGTATACTCTTCAATAAGTATTACTGAGATCATCAAATCAGGCAAAATGTTTGTCAGATAAGCTGAAGAAAAACAATAAATAGGCACAGATTTGATTATGACAATATTAAGCTGAATCTTAAAATGCCTGGATTTATCTGGCTTAGGATGAGATAAAATAATGATGAAATAATTTAATTTATTATTCACTTTAATGTCCCAAATTTGAGTCATGATTATAGTGAACAATCAAACATATCCCACATCGGCCTCAACTGCCTATCTTTGATGTTCTTAACTGTATTGAGATACAGTTGTGAGGCAGCACAGCAACCATTTAATGGATAACATAAGAGGGTAAAAGAGAGAGCCTCTTGTAGGGAATTATTTAAGAAGTTTAATATTCTTCCACTACCCAGTGAATTCTTACTCTCACTATTATCATTTCTAGTGGATAACATGGAAAAATTTCAAACAAATTCAGATATCCACAATATAAGAAAAGGATACAGATACAACCTTCATGTGCCAAATTCTAACCTCAGTAAATATCAAAAAGGAGTTTACTATAATGGAATTAAGTTATTCAATAATTTTCCACCTACTATCAAAAGTTTAAACCACGATATGAAAATATTTAAGCCAGCGTTAAAAGAGTGTCTCACTCTTTCTATTCATTAGAAGAATTTATAAACACATATAAGTAACAATTGTGGTGGTTTCTAATCATAATTATTTTGCTTTAAGACTGTAGCTCGAAAAATCTGTAAATAGCTATTTTACCTATGTATTTATATTTGTACTAGAAACAAGTATTGTATTTGTGCTATGACCTATTCTACATCCTTTGGCCTATGAAGGGTCTATGGAATGTAAATAAATTCTATTCTAAATATTGTTTTATGATTTGAACGTAGAGGGTGGTTTGGATAACTTTATCACAGCATACAATATTCTGCTTGCTCTTTGGCCTTTGCCAATGGAATGTAGTTCATATACAAATCTTATACTTCCATAACCACATTTATTGTTCCCAGAAGTACCATATCTATTGGACATCACAATTTAATTTTACTACACTAGCTGTACTATTAAAACTACTCCTTTTGAGAATTTTTCGAAAAATATTCTTTACTATAATGCTGTACTTACAATTTATAGAAACGTTCAGGCCACTGTAAGTCATACATGCAATATACAATTCCTACGTTACTTTTATATTATTATTATTATTATTTAAGGATCTGTATCTCTCACTGTACACTCTTCGAACATTTTCATTAGGCATAGTATCACGTTGAACTGTAAAATCTATCTAACCTAAAGCTTAGACTGTCAGATATCTAGTGAGTTACTTACCATATTCAGAGATTTATTACTTCTTTAACCACAGCAGCCTGGAATTTAATTGAACAATCATTTTCTGCGATGACACGTAAATATGCGATACTGTGAATACGTACAATTATTTACAGGATTATGCACTAAACCAAAATACAAATGGAAATAAAGCGCGCCAGTAACAGAAACAGCCATTGACCTAATTTCCCTACCAGGAGGAAAAACATTCCCTTACCGATAATATAGAAGGGACATTTCTTCCCAATCGATATATCTGAAAATGATGCGTTTTAGCATTTTTTACATGGTATTCAAATGTTTTTTCTGTTAATTTTAAGCCAAAATGTCGCTGTAATATTATAAATCAGCCTACTGAGTGCCAAAATTTACCAGAAACTTCAAATTGATTTTTTATCTAAACCATTTTACAAAATACGCTTTTGACACAAGAGAAATATCATCTTTTGTTTGTTTCTGTGCAATTTTTCATCGGGAAATTTAAGCTCTTGTTCTCGAGAAATTTTGACAGCCACCAGTGAAATTTCTTTATAATACTCGTGCACTCATTCATAAACACTATAAAGTTTACATACTCTTTACGTCATTTCTAACAGGTTTTGGATTTTTTTGCATAGTAACACACTAGCATACTTTCGTATTTGAATGGAGTTCATGCTATTTCATTTGACAAAAGAAGAGTCTTTTTTATCGTGTAGTATGTTTGTTCTATCAGCTTTCACTCCTTTTATTAGTTTCACTGTTGTTTAGATTAAAGTTTTTCATATTATTGTTCCTTATGCTAGGCCTGACAATTTTTAACACAATTAACTTTCATTGACTGTGTATGACAGCTTATGTATGGTCCAGGTAGCCATGCATTGCAATAGCATACTGCTAAACCATTAAACCCTGGCCAGCAGCTCCATAATGTGAGGGTTTAAATCCACTACTCCCACATGATGAAGAAGGTTAAGTGTCTTTGTGAGATTTACTAAGAATATTCATGTACATTCTCATAGGGAGATATGTGATAGAGACCCTAAGTTTAGTGAAACTAGTTTTGATTCATTACTTGCCAAAATAAAACTTTCAAGTTGAAAGTGAAACAGAAAAAGAGCTAAACAACAATGTCAAGATTAGGATTATCCTGACAAAAGACAGAACAGAAAAACAACTAAGTAGTAGCATCAAAGTAAGATTATCTTGACAAAACTTGATTTAACCCTGTGAAGTCTTATCAAGTGTTCAGGCTTGTGAAGATAATATTGTTTATATTTGTCTCCTGGGCTTTAATTTCATGTAGACTTCAGGTAGATACCAATGTTTTGGAGAAAAATACTGACTCCCTATTTTTCTGTACACAAGAAACAACTCATGAAAGGATAACCTGGTTTCAATTAAATTTTTATCTTGTAAAATGTAATGAAAAA
The DNA here is from genome assembly GCF_977971745.1 of Zootermopsis nevadensis. Classification (NCBI taxonomy): domain Eukaryota; kingdom Metazoa; phylum Arthropoda; class Insecta; order Blattodea; family Termopsidae; genus Zootermopsis; species Zootermopsis nevadensis. The sequence goes on from NW_028259160.1 coordinate 12,071,569, forward strand.
CTGACAAACTACATAAATTTTCATTTAGACTGGACAACCATTTTACATAACAGTACAAATATTTACTTCATTTACCATGGTTACTTGGGAAAGGAGAAATATTCATGACAATCATGTAGCCAGACACCCCACCCACATAAATGTAACTGAACCATCACTGGCACAATTAAATACTTCAAGTGGCAATTCTGCCAAATGCACACTTCCTAACTTGTTTCCTCTTACATGTCTACGATTTACTAGAAGGATGAACATAGAAAAAAATCAGATAAATGTTTTAGGGAGGTTCTACTACAAGAGAGAGATTAACGCATCTTTTTTGGAAAGACCTTATATATATAGTGAAATGTGATAAATTTAAAATTATAGGAAAAATACATATGAGCAGCATGCTGTGGTAACTTTTATCACAAAGTTTTCCATACTTTGGTCACACATTATATCATTAATAAGTCAAATAATGCACACCCCTACGTTATTCATTTGACAACAACTACCTGACTACCTATATCTTACAATGGTGTCATGAAAGTTGTCTTTATCCTAAACTTTTATTGTTTGTACATCGTGGCTCACGTGTGAGACACTGACCATGCGCTGCACTAGCAAACAGCTGGAACTTAATCCTGGAGTTATAGTTTTTGCTGTCAACCCCACAGTATGAGAGTTTACATCCCCTGTATCTATATGATAAAGGTTAAATGGATAGGTCAGCCCCTTCCCATCAAAGTATACCAACAGCTTAACATATCCAATGGCATTTTTAAACTCTGTAATTGTTCTTGTGCATTGCCATTTATTTTAATACATATAATCTTCCCTTGAGAACAAATTGAATGTGTTCCAGCTCAAATGGAAGCATTGAGTCCAAAGACTGCATTGCAACTCATCTCTTAGCTGTCAAATAAACAGTAATATTATATAGTTATAAATGATACATCAAGAGGTCTTGTAGATAGCTAGGTTTTCCAACCGTGAACCGAGCTTTCAGAATTGAGTTTATCAAATAGCAGGGTATGTTGATGGGTTAAGTCTCCAATGAATAAACTTGTAAGATTTGAGGTTTTCACAGCGGTGAGTATGAAGATTTCTGTCTTCTGGGTTGTTGCTCTATGTAGTCTGGTCGATGTTAACCAACGTTTCAGAGGTCATACTGCCTCCGTCATCAGGGCGATAAGTATGAAGATTTCTGTCTTCTGGGTTGTTGCGCTGTGTAGTCTGGTCGATGTTTACCAACGTTTCAGAGGTCATACTGCCTCCGTCATCAGGGCGATGAATATTTCATCGACCAGACTACACAGCGCAACAACCCAGAAGACAGAAATATTCATGAATAAACTTCACTATCAGGGGCACAACTTATAACCCTGTTGCACAAAGGCCAATGAAACACACAAGCTGAGATCCATCATGAAGAAACATGTACGGCCATATACTACCAAACAACGTTTGAACGTGTTTGTAGCTCAGGATGCGCTGGAGAAGTTTCCACTGTGCCATTTTCAATTGGCTCATACAGCTCTTCAGTTTCTATTTGTTTTAAGGGTTCATGTTTCATATGGTATCCAACAGAACGTTTGTTTCCATTGCCAAGAGATGCTTCCATTTTCTTGATAATATGTTGGATGCGAGCTCCATTTCCTCCAGATCCTTCTTGACGAAAGGCAGACAACTTTATCGCTACGTGGTCTTGTTCGGTAAATCCGATATCATCATAAATATCATCCCCTTCTTCCTCATTGTTCTCTATATTAGATTCTTCGGGTTCTTGCTGTTGCAACTCTCCTGCACTGGCACCAATCATATTACAGTACACACTACTAGAACTGGCAATTCCAATGTCATCATACACTGCATCTTCTTGTAATGGATCCTCCTGAGGCACAGGTGGGATGGAAGGTTCTTCTTCTGTATGTTTTAATTCAGAACCGGACTTTGATTGAACTTGTGATCCTTTTTGATAAACATCTGCAATATCATGATAAAGTTCCTCTCCATCAGATTGAACTGGTTCATAATTTTTTTGCCTGTTATCATTAAAGTTTATTGTCGAGCCAACATCATCATATGTTTCACTGTCACTATCGGGAAGTGAGGGTAATTGTCGTTTGCCGAGCAAAGTCCTCTCGTGCACACGATGCGGTACTGTAGGAGTTGGTTGGGTACTTGCTAGACGAATAGCAACCACCCACTGACCCATATCCTTAGCAGTTCGTGCGACAAACTGAAACAGATGCGTTACAATTTTAAATTCACTGTCACGCGCATATTACAAAGCACTTAAATTTTTTCCACGTTATTTAAAACTTGTTGCCATTAAAATACTCATATTTCAGTGTAATCAAAGAAACCCTAATGACAATTCTTATGTTTTTATTAACTTTTATTTGAAATATAAAAATTATAGTAAAACTGAAGCAGTAGAAATTTAATTTTAAGTGCGTAAATTTACGGGCCCAACTGGGAAAAATTAAAGATGGGAACATTTTTTACAGAACTAAATATGTATCTGGTACATTGAAGAATATATGACTACAAACAAAAACTGTTAACTCGTTACAACAGACTGGAAAATCACAGACTCCCAAATTCGCTCTTAAAGATAAAGAAACAGGATACGGACACAGGAAAACCATTCAGCATGGTGTGCATTGGTGGTTAGCAGGATTCGCGACCCATCAGTACATGGGTTCGATGGGACCACGACATTTAACGCTCCTGCTGTGTCCCCCTTTATACATTCAATGAAAGAAATAAAGACCCTCTGCCATTTTGTTTACATGAATCATGGGAAAATACGTAGCAATATCATCTGTTACGTGTAGAACACACTGGGTTTTCCTCGTAAACACTACACATGAAGATCAGTAGTAAGGTTAATATTCTGTATTATAATGTGTACACATCTTTTTGGGACATACTGTATATGTAAATTAATTTACCTGATATGTTCTCTTCCCTGGACATACAATCTCAAATGCAGAAACTTTCCTTTTAGGATCCTTGTAATTATTTGTAGTTAAGGGTCGAGCGTCATAACCCTGTACGTCAAAGGAACTGCTTGGTTTAGCATCACGTTCAGAGTTGTACAAGAGCACGACATGACCATAGATTCCGGCGCAACATCGTCGCCACTGATCCAAGAAGATGAACTTTTCTTTACGCCACAATGGTCCGCACTTATTAGTCATTGTCCGAAGTTCGCTATAAGGAAGTGATAAGTTCACATAATCCTCAGACTGGCCAGAACTTGAAGTAAGCGATGTCTGACTTTCTACCGGAAGTTTTGCAGGAATTGGTGTGTGACTCAGCTCTGGAAACTCTTCATATTCTTCCTCCACTTTGTCGGCATTCACTTCGGCGTCCACATATTCTTCGCGGGCACCTGTACGCAAAATATACGTATGCTATGACGTATCATATATGGTATAAACTATTTCAAATCTGAAACTTACGCGTCTATGACGCAGAAGACTAAGGCTTATTCATGGGTTAGAGGAAACTGAAAATAAATTAATATTAAGAAAACGAAACACCTTGTAAACTGCTGGTAATCAGTGTGTGATGTACCAGAGTACTGCAAAATTTAAAAACACGATCGAGCAATGTATGATTTTAATGAGGACACATCGTGTTTTCCATATGGCAGAAACTAAACTTTTAAATATTGTTTAGACAAACATCATGCATCGCAAAGTTCAATATCATGTTCATAAAATTTAATTACAAGACCCCATTCTGCTACAGATGACTCCAGTCTCTATCTTCATAATTGTTTCTCTAAATCCATTTGAAAACTTTCCTCCCATCTATGCAAACGTTTCCCAGCCAAAATCATGTATGAATTTCTCATTTTCTCCATGCAAGCTACATGATCCACCCGTATCAAAATCCTTGACTTCATTTCGTAATTTTCTTTTTTTTTGGGGGGGGGGGGGGTAACTAAAAATTATGAAGATATTCACTACACAGTTTTACCCATTGTGCCTGTTACTTTCTCTTTATAAACATGAAAACATTCTCATCAGCAATTTGTTCTTAATCCCTCTCAATCTAAATTATTTACAAAAATTTGAGGACCACCGACTGTCGACTACCCGCAAAAGCTTATTTAACTTTTTCGCAGTTGTCTTCCATTATCTGAATCCTCAAATTTTTTGCATTCAGGGAATATTACCTTTGGGTCCATTCATGTCGAGGTAAGGCGGCGGTGTGTTCGGAGAAGCCGTAACTTCGGACCGCCGAATGTGAGGTTCCAGGCGCTGCAGAAGCCCAGCCCGCTGTACTTCCGCCCTCGGCGAGAGAGGCTCTCCGACCAGGGTCTCTCCAAGAAACCGCCCCATCTCTATTGTAAAAGATATGTGTACGTCAGTCCATTGCAAGTTCTGCAAACCCACTAGTAAAGTTCTTACTCTGAGCATTACCAGGGATACAGTGTTTCGCAAATATTCAATTTGCGTTTGAATAATCAAATATCAGTTCTGATAATAATATTATTGTACTTTTATTTGATTTATTTAGTGTTCTGTCTGACGACAGGTACATATGAACAGGATCCTTCCATCCTTTTCTCGGACTGGGACCTGTTCATATACGTTCTTGGCAGATGATCCACAAGTGGTTTGCCATTGCCTTCTTCTGTGTGTGAATGGAGTAATTGTTGGGATGCCATGGAGAAACCGGGAAAGCCCCCCGGAGGAAAACTCCGTGTTGCCTAGACCACGGCCTTGCCCAAAACAAGTTATAAATTCGGGCACCGCCGGGAATCGAACCCGAAACCCCAGGATTACAAGGCCAGCGTTCTAACCGCTAGACCACCGTGGCTCGTACGTTTATACAGAATATAAATTATAAACTACCAAATATTCGCAAATTTATATCACTAATTCCTAGACTGATTATTCTGCGTTTTGAATAGTGAAAACAAGCAACGTAGATAATTCCCATGGGAGTGCAATTCCATGTTCATGTTCTGCTTAATGGGATTTCCATGCAAACTGAGAAGTGCTAAAAACACAAACACTATACAAATACTCTGCAGGGAACACTGATATCTAACTCCACACGGTACAATTCTTGAGAAGAAAATGGTACCACCGTTTTTAAAGAAATTGCCATCTTTTATGGAACTAAAACGTTCATTAACCATAGGGGATACGACCCTTGAGCTTGGTTCCCAGATAATTACCGGATATGGCTGTAATACGTAACTAAGGCGGTCGCGTGTCACATCGGCTTTTGAGAGCCCACGCGTTGCTATAGTGATGCCTCAGCAGAGTGCCAGTAAGCGTTGCCAGCTGCCGCTCGTTGGAACATCCTCAAGAATGTCCGAATGTTGTACAAATGTAACATCAAAAGTCAGTACAGTTTTCATACGCTGTTATCAACAACACACATTAGGCATGAATGACATATCATAGCTGGATTTATAGTTCGTCTAAAATCTAAATTCCATGAACAGCTACAAAGTAACAAAGTAGACGCTACTGAGTTCCAAAACGATTTCATCCTCACACACCTGCCAAGGTGACATTCGTTTTGAAACATATTAAGTCTCTTCACTACAGGATAAAGCCGGTTTTATCTCCACGCCCCAAACATCTCCATAAAGTTATATTGTACTTATTTATCTTATCCGTTTCTGTGGTCTAATGACGCAAAGGTGAAGTCGTCTTCGAGGCTTAACTAAACACCACGCCATGAAGATGTGTGCTTGCAACATCCGATATTTCAGGTTCTCGCGGACATGTCACAGAAATGGCGGGCAGTTTGTATACCTCTGGGTTACACGCAGAAACAATATTTGTATTCTGTACGCATGATGTCTTCCAAATACAACATCTGAGACGTCGCATACCAGTAGGTAATGGCCTCTATATTTAGTGTCTCATTTGCATGATGACAGACCATCTTATTCAGCGGAAGTAGCCTACAATGATTGTTCTATCCGCTGATAAGAAACGTTTCCTTTGTTTGATAACTTCGAGTGATAATTAACAACATCCACTGCTCTACACTTCTACTGTACTTTCAGGCCCTCATTATTTATGACGATGAGTTGGAAAAGTCTAATAGGCCACGACCAACAAGTCTATAATTATTGAAACTTCAAAGCGAAAGGAATTATTAGATATAAGAGTATTTAATCAACAGGAGACCAGAGATAATTACCGGAGCTTCAAGTTGTCAACTCCATTTAGTGCCGAGTTTAATTAAGAATTAGTGGATCTATACTTACCTACTTCATGCACCATCAAGGCGTAGTCCTGAAATGAACAGGCCCACAGGGGCAAATTCACTTCTTACTGACACCAAAACTATGTAGCACAGACACTTCGTTCAAACTGCCAATTCGTTGGATTTTCATGAGACTGGATATAAACATACGATTATAGACCACCACTAACACCAACATAGTCAAAATTTCCTTCCAAAAATACGCATGTTTTTTGAGGAAATTCTTTTGTAGAATATAAAACAACCTATGAGATTTTAAATTTCCGCGGCAATAAAATTGTAGAGTGAGGTCTTCTCGCGTTGTGTTGTATGTGGTTTTCAACGTTTAGGAAAGTGACCCTAGGTCTGGAAAAGGTTGAGAACCCCAGTCCTAATATAACCTTGTTTTACGCATGCGTGGACAGAACCAAATAATATGGGGAGTAAATACACAGAGCCAGAATTTCTTCGCCGCGTGAAATATTTTAGTCTCTCGCTCGACGTTCAGACGCGTCCGTAAGTGGCACAGGTTATGCAGTGAAAGTGTCCCACCCCACAAGATAATTTAAAATACTCGGGTTAAGAAGCAAAACGCAAATATCCATCATGACATGAAACCGTCTCTACTCATTACATGAGAATATCAGTCAGAGCTGAAGCAAAGTCATATGTAAATCCATTTCATTTGTCCGAGCATTTC